>NC_056744.1:1421946331-1422003831 GCF_019279795.1 Protopterus annectens
CACATTTTAGTACATGTAATGCAGGTTTGAAGTTCCAAGTGGAAGGTCTTTTTGTTATAATTATGTGTATAAATGTTTTTATTAAGTGATATATTAATGATTTTATTCATGTGATTTTTTTTTAAAAATGGTGGTAGACCACATGACAAGTGTTGTAAATGGATTTAAATGAGGGGATATGATGTTTTATGTTGTATCTGATGAAGTTCCATTTTGGATGTAATGAATTAAAGGAACAAAAGTGCTCATACAGGCTTTCTTGTAACTGTTGGAACAAATTTGTGTGGCTACCTTACTTAAGAAGTACTCCTGGTGCTTTATTTGATATATATATATATATATATATATATATATGTGTGTGTGTGTGTGCCTTTTGGGTTTCCACTGCATAATACAATAAACAAACAATTTCATAGGTTCATAGATGTGTACTAGGCTAATGGCCCTGGAGCCTTTACAAGCCTAGCCCATAGGATTACCCTGGCATCGTGCCACCTGACATTACTTCCCAGTGCCTCTGTCAACTAGAGCCATTGGAGTGATCCTGGGGTGATTTTTCTGTTTCCCATCCACTCATCAAGATTTCTCTTGAAGAGGGCAAGTGAGGTGCTCTGTTTGACATGTATGGGAAGTCTATGAGCAGTCTCTGGGTTATGAGCCTGTCCCTCCAGCATGTTCTATTGATTGTGGTAATGAGCAGAGGGATTGGGATTTCTTTAGATGTAGCATTTCTAACAGAGCTGGGTCAGACATGGCTTTGTAAGTCAAGCAGAGATCGCCTCTAAGTAGGCAATATGAGACAGAGAATAGTTGGAATTTTTTGAGACTGTCCATGTAGGACAACTGTTTAAGGCCTAGGATCATCTTTGTGAGGTACTTTTGTGGCCTCTTCAGTTGTTGCAAGTGTCTAGTGAGGTACATGCCAAATGGGGCATTGTACTCGATGATTGGCCTAATGAGGGAAGAGTAGAGGGAGACAATGACCTCTTTCTTCCTGGATGCAAAACCCTTAGTAATGAGATGTACCACATAGAAGGACTTTCTGACCACAGTGGCAATGTGGTGGTCAAAAGAGAGGTTGCTGTCATTCTGTATTCCCAGATCTCTTATAACGTTTTCTGTGTTCAGTGGACTACCATCGATGTGTAATTCATGGAAACCAAATTTTTCCCAAAGGGGATGATGACACATATTTTTGCATAGAACTTAAAGCCATAGTTCTGACAACAGTCGTTGGTCTCAGTGATGCCTTTCTGCAGGATGTCAACATCACTTGGAGAGTTAATAATAGCTCCCAACTTGCAATCGTCTATGAACTTTGTCAGGCAGAGTCCCTCCGTGTTGTCCTGGACTTCAGGGAAGTAGATACCAAACAGAAGAGTATCTAGGACCGAATCCTGTGAGAATCCACTCGTGACTGGTCGGCAGTCTGACTTGGAGTCAGCTACTTTCACACTGTGGGTTCTATCTGTGAGCCAGTTTGCAACCCACCTAGTGATATAGGGGTTGATGCCTAGCTTAGTGAGTTTTTCTCTGATTCCTGAGTGGGGAATGGTATCAAAGGCCTTGGCCAGATCAAGGTAGGCTGTATGAACCACCTTGCCTTCATCCACAGCTCTGGTGACTGACTCAGAGTAGTCGAGCAGGTTGAGTAGGCATGACCTACCCTTCACAAAACCAAACTGTGAGGGATCCAGAATTTGGAGAGTCCCTATGTCCTTGTTTATTAGGTCCATGATGATGCTTTTCATAGCTTTGCATATCAGACTTGTCAGGCTAATGGGGTAATAGTTCCCAAGGTCTATAGTTGCTCCAGTGCGCCATTCGGTAGGGACAAAGCCCGAGGTGAGTCTGTGATTGAACAGGGTACAGGGGTGTGGTGCCAGGTGACTCTGTAATTCATGTAGAACACAGCCAGGAATATTGCCAAGTCCCATTCTTGGCCTTGGACAGTGCTGTTTTACCTTGTGCAGCATTAATACTGGATGCCTGGCAATCTACTGGTATTGTGATTGGTCCTTTGGGTGGGGGTAAATATGGCACTGAATCTGTCGGCCAATATATTGGTAATATCTGTTGGCTCGGTATAGGAGGTAGCATTGTGCAGTAGCTCAGAGCATATTTGAGTATTGCCACAGAGATTCTTTACATAACTATAGAAGGCCTTGTGGTTGTCTTTACTATCTGCTGCAGTTCTGTTTTCATAGCTAGCTTTAGCGGATTGGATGAGGGATCTCAACTTTTTGTTGAGGTTGATAAGGGAGTTTTTCCAGCATTGGGACTTCACCTTATTCTACATCAGTTTCTTCCTTCTGTTGTAGAGTTTGTTTATGGCAGAGGGCAACCAGATTAGCTTCCTTTTTTTGGAGGAGAGCGTCTTGGTTCTATTGGGTATGGTGAGATCCATGCATTTGTGTACATGTTCGTACAGTGCATTGGTGTATGATTCGGCCATCATGCAACTATTCTCCATTTGCCTTGGTGCTGTGAAGTTAGCCACCCCTGTTTTTAGGAGCCCAAAGTTAGCTTTGGAGAAGTTTTTCATGGTGGTTACCTTTGCGGGGGAAGTGGGGGTGGGATGTGGGTTTCCAAGGTGATTTGTTTGTGGTCAGATCTAACCAGGGAGGAGTTGACTATTAGTGTAGAGCAATGGTCACCCGTGTTAGTAATGACCAGGTCAAGGATGTTGCTACCTCTAGTGGGGGTAAGAACAAGCTATTTCAGGGCATTGGAATTAATGAATTCCAGGAAATGTCAGGCAAGTGTATTGGTACATGAGTAGTTTTCCCAGTTAATGGAGAGGTAGTTGAAGTAGCCTAATATGAGAATGTTATGTTGGACCCTAATATTCTCCAGGGTGCTTAGGAACGTGGAGTGTGAGTCATGGGACATGTTTGGGGACCTATAACAGGCTACAACCTGAATCACTGTCTTACCCAGTGTTAGCTGCACCTGAAGTATCTCTGATGTGTTATGTTGGGCATGTGTGCATCCTTTATGAATATGGAAACACCACCGCCTTTGGAGCTTCTGTCCAGTTCTGCAGCAGAAAGGCGTGGAATGAGTTATAGCCTGGTAGTGCAGGGATGTTTTCTGCTGCTTTGAACTAGGTCTCTGTTACAGCACAAATATCGATGTTCTCCATTTTAAGGAGTGCTTCAAGCAAGTGCATTTTGAGATTTAGACTTCTGGCATTGAGCAGCATGACCCTCAGATTGCATTTGTTTGTAGCTGTTACAGTGGTTATTTGGTCTTTGGAACACAGCCAGTATAGGGGTGGCCAGTATCCAGAAGCCCAGGGGTGACAGATGCAGGCCATCTCTGGCAAAGCATCAAAGTCTGTCAATCATGTCATCCCAGGCAGACAGATACTGGACCCCCTTGGATTGCTGTTATTATTATGTATAAACAAATGTATTTTAATAGTATGTTCTCATTTCTAGCTGATGAAAGTACTTTCAAGTGTGTGAGTAGTGATGATGTGTATAAATCTATAAATGACATTAATACAATGATATATGATTTACAGTTGATGAATGATATTAGCATAGAGCTGTATCAGTGTTTATTGTAGCACATCCTAAACTACCTATTTTGTATGCACTACCGAAGGTCCATAAAAATCTGGAACAAACCCCATGACACCAATTGCATCTGGGAGGGGTTGGGCAACGGAACCCATTTCAGTATACTTACAAAATGTATTATCTAAACAACTATTGAATGTAAAAAGCTATATACGGGATACTGCTGACTTTTTGAAAAGCCTTTCTAGTTGGTTTATGACATATACATCCCCTGGTACTATAAGCAAGGTCTTGATGGTGACTCTTGACATTCAGTCACTTTTTACTGTCATACCTAACAATTATGGTATAGATGCTGTAAGGGAACTTTTAGTAAAAAATGGGCAATATTCTGGTAGATTTAGTGAAACTATACGTGAACTACTTCGGTTAGTATTAAATAATAACTATTTTGTATTTAATGAAAGAATCTTTCACCAAAAAGTCAGAAACAAAAAATATTTTGACCCTGCCAAATTCCAACAGGAACTTAACTCCTGTAACTGGTCTATGCTAAAACACCTCCCCTTAGAGGAGGTAGTTGCATATTTTAACAACAAATTTCTTGAAGTCCTTGATTTGTATGCACCTGCCCGCTCAAAGAGAACAAAAGCAAAAACTGCACCATGGCTTTCTAAAGAGTCTAGACTAAAAATTACCAGTAGAAACAAATTTGGGCTCTATGGCGCTCTAATAAAGACACCCATGATCATGTAAAATACAGGCAAGCTAGGAATGAAACTAAAAAAATCCATTTTACAAGACAAAAAACAATACTACTGTCATTTACAGGCAGCAAACCAGAACAATCCTCAGAAGGTCTGGGCAGGTCTGAATAATCTACTTCATCCTGCAAAAACGTCTACACCTATGCCTGCTGATACCATTGATAAATCCCCTGAGGAGGTCTCAGACAGTGTTTAACCATTTCTTTACTGAGACAATTCAAGCCCTAGGTAGCCAATTACCTCCTAGCTCCCCTGGCCCTGACCCTGTGAACCTATTGCCGTTCAGCTTCCAACCACTGTCCATGTCACTTATCCATACCTTGATCAAAAAATTAAAACCCACCACACTCTCTGCTGACCAACTCCCTTCAAAAAGCAGCTGATGCTATTGCCTACCCATTATCAATACTAATTAATCGTACCATAGCAGAGGCTAAAATTCCCACCATTTGGAAAACATCCTATTTAATCCCACTACAAAAAGGAGGCTCCTCCATTGAATTCTCCAATTGTAGACCAATAGCTATACTTTCTTCACTTGCAAAGATTATGGAAAAATGTATACACAAACAACTCATGCACCACCTAATCCAGACTCACCTCATGGCAGATACCCAACACGGCTTCCGTCCACACCGCAGCACTACTTCAGCCCTACTAGCTTTTACCAGTACCATAAACAATAACCATAACAATAATCACATATCCTCAGCCCTCTTCTTCGATCTTTCCAAGGCATTTGACATGGTGGACCACCAACTTTTGATTCACACCCTGCAAACTTTCTGTCTAGATTCTAAAGCCCTTCAATGGTTTAATTCCTACCTCAATGGGAGGCAGCAGGCTGTTCTCTGGCAGAACAAGTTCTCTAACCTATTACCTAACACCCTTGGAGTACCACAAAGCTCCATATTAGGGCCCCTACTGTTTTCCATCTTTATTAACGACTTGTGTACTGTCATCCCAAATGTCATGTGTATCCAATACACTGATGAGTCTGCCCTGATTTGCTCAGCTACATCTACAGATTTGTGGTCTGCTGCCCAGTCCACCTTTAATACTATAGAAAACTGGATCTCTGAATGTCGATTGTTACTAAATCCCAAAAAAACTAAAATGCTGTTATTCTCACCAACACAAAGGTCTGCTGCTTTTACATTTACCATAAATGCAAATGATGGCACAATAATCTCTCCCAACCCCTCTACAAAACTGTTAGGTGTCATTATTGATAATAGCCTAAAATTTGACCTACATGTAAATCAGTCAGTCAAAACCATCAATAAAAAACTTGGGTCACTGTATATAATAAAAGCCTTCCCAACCCCTCCAGCCAAGATTCCCATAGCTCACTCTCACCTACTTTCAACACTTCTATATGATTCCCCCCTTCTCTCTAATTTAAACAAGACTGTACTTAATAAACTGTCAACCTGTTATAATCGCATTGCCTGGTTTGCCACTGGCCTGCCTTTTAGAACGCACCACTGCATCAACCTTAAACAGCTTGGATGGCTAGAACTTCCCAGTCTAATCCAATATAACCTTCTGATTATGGCTAACAAAATCCTCTATAACCCAGATAATACACCAGCTCTTAAAAATATTATCACCCCCTACAACAATCCGAGACTGCTTCGATCCTCGAACAGACTACTAATTCAGACAATCAAAATTAACAATGCAGCCGGTGATTCCCTCTTTGCAAACTCTGCAGGCAGAGCCTGGAACTCACTTCCAGCTGATATTACTTTGCTCTCCTCCCTAGGCCAATTTAAAACTAAACTCAAACAACATCTGGCACTAAACTGGCTTTGCCACTGCAACAAGCCTGGCTAACTCTCATCATGAATGTGAGAAATCTATTAATCAAACTACTGTTGAATTTTCCCCTGACTGTCACCAGGGAGTAACTCTAACCTGTTGAACTTGTCTATTCATGTTTGCGTATGTATTCTTTGTCAATACCATATTTGTAATATGTTTTCATTGTTTTTATTGTATCTGTTTACCTTGGAGCTTTTTTCCTTGGGCCTCCACTGAAAATGGATATAGTAACTCTAACCTGTTGAACTTGTCTATTCATTTTGCTTATGTGTTCTTTGTCAATACCATATTTGTAATATGTTTTCATTGTTTTTATTGTATCTGTTTACGTTGGAGCTTTTTTTCCCCGGACCTCCACTGAAAATGGATATGAATCCAGTCAGACTATCCCGGTCAACAAATGTAAAATAAAATAAAAAGAAAAATCTGGTATAGCAGTGGGTACTCCCATTGCTAATACATATGCCAATCTAGTACTGGATAAATGGGAGACTGAATTTGTATATTATGGCACACAGCAGTACTTTCAGAATATTAGCTGTTTTAAGAGATATGTGGATGATTTGTATTTTGTTTGGCATGGTAATAGGGATGAACTAGATATATTTTTAAACTATTTGAATGACAGCACTGATTTTTTATGTTTCTCTGTGACATGTTCAGACATTAGTATTAACTTTTTGTATGTGAGAATTTTATTTGATGGGACTGAAATTCAAACTACTGTTTATAAAAAACCCACACATAGGAATAAAATAGTATGCATGCCCCATACGTGTTTGAGTGTCACCAAAGCCCAGTTTGTTAGGATTAGTAGACACAAATGCAGGAATTGAAGGATGAATTTATAGAGAGGGGCTATAATAATGAGTCCCTGGATATGGAAATTGAGTATGTTCTGGGCTGCAGAGAAGAAAGTAGAAAACCCTTCTTTTCAATGAACACAATGGAAGCATCCTCTGAAATTATTAGTACAAACTCAGAAAGAGATGAACTACATTTTGTGACAACATATAATAGAGCTACTTCTGAGGTAAAAAGAATTATTAATAATAATTGGAGTATATTAACATGTTTACCAGAATTATGTCCTATAGTTGGTATGATACCCAGCTTTTCATATAGAAACTGCCAGAATTTAAAACAGAGGCTATGTTATAAGGACATGTGTGTTAAGAATGGTGGGGTAACAATAGTTAAACCAGGTACCCTCCCTTGCTACAACTGTAGTTGCTGTCATGTTATTAATAAAAATAATACTTTTCAACATCCAATAACAAAAATGAAATATGTATTTTTAAGTTCAGCAACATGTGTTACAACGAATATAATACATTTGGCTACCTGTAATAGATGTCAGACATTTTATGTTGGGAAATCAACTAGAAAACTGAAGGAAAAATAATTGATCACCATTCAGAAATAAGGAGAATGATTGATACCAACTCCCTGGCTAAACATATTAATGAATATGGTAATGTACATAAATTTTCTTTCAGAGTGATGAATATATAAAGATGTATGGGGTGGAGACTTAAATAATAAATTTGAGATGAAGGAATATCAATGGATAATATGACTTTGTGCAGATGTACTACCGGGTTTAAATCAAACTGTTTCTTTAAAATCTGTACTAAGACATAAATAAATGTGTTTGAAGTAGAAACCTATGTTTTTAAAAAAATTTCACTGTTGTTCTTAACCAGGATGTTAATTGTTTAATTGAATAATTAATGGCTGTGTGACTTTTGATAGTATAAATATGGTTAGTATGTATTAGTATTTTATACACTGATGAAGGGTTTGTTTGACCTCAAAGCTGTTTTATTAAACACTTGTTTAGTGTTAGCATTGCTTGGATTATTTCATATTTTATCCAGCGTTGGCTTTATGAACTAAGCTTTGGTCTGCAACTGTTTGGCTTTTTTGAGATCCCCTTGGAATGACACCAGAAACTTAGCCAATTGTTGAAATCAATCATTTTCTGGTTGTACTGTGGTACCATTCTGGGTGATGGTAGGATGCTGCTCAGGGCTAGTCTCATACCCGCCTGGGCTACATAATCCGAGAGCTCCTCCATGTCTCTTTTCATGTAGTCCAGGGATGTACATCTCAGGTCATTCACACCCACATGTACAATAACAGAGTCATATTTGTACTTGTTGTTGAGGGACCTGAATGCGTGTGTTATGTGGCAGATCCTGGCAGCTGACCTAGTGAGTGGGACATCAGTGTACCTCACTATCGAGTCACCTATGAGTAGTGTGTTGGGCATGCTGTTTTGCCTTAGGGGTTTTGGTTGAGTGGCACACTGTTTAGGAGAGTTATGCGTCTCGTAATTAGTGTTGTGTTGTGGTGGTCGAGTGCATTTCTGCCTTGTAGGCCTCTGCTGTTTGGGTAGATTTTTATTGAGAGCCTCCGCAAAGGTGGGTGTGTGGTTTGTGTTTTTATGTGAAGACAGTGGTGGTGTGTGTTCTGGAGGGCTATGTGTTCCATGTGGTGTGGTGCAAGTGTTGACCTTCTCCTTTTGACAGCTATTCCGGTCTTGGCTGGAGAGTTCGTGGCTTCCAATTTGGATATATATACTTTAAAACTTCCCCTCTTCTATTACAGTGAATAAAGTGTGTGAAGTATGAACATACGCACTCACTGCCTTCCATGCCATCTGATTCAAGGTAGCTTTTCAGACAATGTGCTGTTGATCTTTCATTATAGAATGTTTCATTCTGGTGTGTCTTCATTTTGTCACCTACTTGCTAGATATACTGAAGCACATTCTTGGTTAGGTTTGGCACTCTGGTCTTCTGTTATCCTAATAGCTCAACACAACTTTTATTCTCAGACATTGTACAAGCTAAAACCTAGCCTAAGTGATCACTGCAGAGTGTTGAATGCTGTTATACCTGACATACAGTTTTTTTTTCTGATTCATATTAGAACATCATCACTAGAACTCTACAATATTATAACTTAATGTTAGATGCACCTGGTAGTTCACCTATGGTATTGTACTAAACGCGTTTTTACAATTGTTTTGCTTGTTTAGTAGCTATTGTGTGATAGACCACTACTGTATTTCTGGTTATGGAACCACCTTACAGTGTTGATTGTTTTGACAAAATGCATCTGGACGTTATGAAGGAGTAGGTTGTACAATTTTATGATTTCAATGTTCACAGCCTTTATATATTGCAGTAATTTCCAAAAGTTTATACATAATTGTTGTGTGTTTGGACTGATGTAGTCTTGCCTCAACCCCCATCCAAATAAGTAAATAAATAAATTCAATTCTCTCTAGGTTGTACAGTGATACTACAGAAGTGTTAACTTGTTTAGGAAGTTGCTGCTCTTCATTGTTATGTAGTATAATGTATGTCATCCTTGGATTTCTATCCATGCTTGTATTTGCCTTTGAATACTTCTGATGTGTATCTACTCTGTACATAAAGTATATTTTCCTTTTATTTTTCTTTTGCTTACTTGTTATATAATCACCAGGGCTGTGCTTGTAATTAAATATATATGTGTGTGTGTGTGTGTGTGTGTGTGTGTGTGTGTGTGTGTGTGTGTGTGTGTGTGTGTGTGTGTGTGTGTGTGAAAACCTCCTCCAAACTTTGTGGTGCACATTATTTGGGGTCCTTCCAAACTACAACTTCTGGACTTTCCCAAGTAGTTATTCCTTTGTAAAATGAGTGTAGGTACTGTTCGTGTCTGACATCTCCTTGACAGTCTGAAGTGACAGTGTCTTTATAGCCTTTTGGTTTGCATATCCATCACTCACTTACTGGTAGTCACTATCCCATGGGACCTTCTTGTCTGTTTTTATATCAAGCTTTGCTGGTTTGATTGAGTAGGAGGGGCAATACCTGCATGCACCTCTCATTTCCTGATGCAGATACCCTGTAAAAAGTAGGTTTCTTGCCTGTTATTTTCCTCCATGGAGCATGCTGTCCTTAAGTAGTCAGTGTACATGTCCATTTTAGATTACCACTATATCATACAATAAGCAAACATTCTTTCTTTACTTTAGAACTGCCTTCTTTCTGCTGCACTATCTAAAATGTATGAATTGCATAGGATCATAGGAAGTTACTAGGCTATTGGCCGTGAGGCCCTTATAAGCCTAGCCAAGAGTTTAGCCCATGCATAGACAAATCAGCATCCAATGCCCCTGCCAGCAAGGACACAGGTGGAATCCCTGGGATGTATTTTCTCTTTCCCATCCAGTTGCGCTTGAAAAGGGGTAATGAGGTACTCTGCTTTATGTGGAGAGGGAGTCTAGTCCTTAGATTGGGGAGTCTCTGGGACACAAATCTGTCCCGCCAACAAATCCTATTGATGTCACAGACCAGGTTGAGGCAGTGTGTATGTGGGTTACTCGACTGGCGCTTGAGTTGTGGATATGCAGAAGTCCCATCAAGGCAGGGTCCGAGATCGCCTTGTATGCCAGACAGAGGTTACCTCTGAGGGGTCTGTATGAAACAGAGTAGAGGGATAGGGCTTTACCTATCTCTGTATGGTAGATTTTTGAGGACCTGGATTCTCCTGGTGAGGAACCTGTGTGGTCTCTCCAGCTGCTACATGTGCTTTGCGAGGTACATGCCGAATGGGGCATTGTTCTCAATAATGGGCCTTATAAGGGAAGAATACAGGGATGTTATGACCTCCTTGTCCCTGGATGAGATATCTTTACTTATGAGGTGGGCCAGGTAGAAAGCTTTTCGTACAATGGAAGCAACATGGTGGTCAAAAGTCAGGTTGCTATCAATCTGGGTGTCAAAATCCCTCACGACTGACTGCACGCTTAGGACATTGTTATTAATGTGATAATTTGTGGGGACATCACTCTCCTCAAAGGGGATGATGATGCATTTTTTTTGTATTCAGCTTGAGGCCATGTCTCTGGTACCAGTCATTTGTTTGGGTGAGACCCTCTTGGAGGTTGTCCATTTCACTAGGGGAATTGATAACAGCTCCCAGCTTGCAGTCATCTGCAAACGTGGTCAGCCATAGCCTAGTGGTTTTGACCTGCACCTCAGAAAAGTATATCCCAAATAAAAGAGACCCCCAAGACCAAACCCTGGGGTATGCCACTCGATACGAGTCTACTGCTTAAGGTGGCTTCCCCTATTTTGACTAGGTGGATTCTATCAGTGAGCCAGTTAACTACCCATCTGGTAACATATGGATTAATGCCTAGTTGAGAGAGTTTATCTATTATGTCCGAGTGGGGAATAGTGTTGAAGGCTTTGGCCAGGTGAAGGTAGGCCGTGTGCACTGTCTTACCCTCATCCATGGCTTTGGTGATTGTCTCAAAAAAGTCGACCATGTTTAACAGACATGACCTCCCCTTGACAAAGCCAAGCTGTGTGGGATTGAGTGTTTGGAGGTTGCCAATGTCCTTGTTAATTAATTCCATGATAATCCATTCCATGGCCTTGCAGATCAGGCTAGTTAGGCAGATGGGTCTATAATTTCCCAGATCGGTGGACACTCCACCTTTGTGTAAAAGGATGACAGTGGCTGTCTTCCACTCAGCTGGGACAGTGCCGGCACTCTGGCTTTGGTTGAATAGGGCGTTTAATGTTGTTGCAAGTTCCTGCCTGAGTTCATGTAGGATGCAGCCTGGGATGTTACTTGGTCCCATGGAGGTTGTTTTATTTTGCCTTTGAGAGAGCAGTGATGACCTGATCCCTAGATATAAGAGAAATGGGGCAGGTACTGGGAATGTCCTGATTTACTGATGGGGGAGAAGGGGTGAAATTTTTGCTGAATCTGTCAGTCAGCAAGTTTGCTATATCTATGGCATTTGTATATGTAGTATCCTTGACCACCAGTTCTGAACAGATCTAGGTGCTACCTTTGAGATTATGGACATATGCGAAGAAGGCCTTATGATTGTCTGTAGTAGATGTGGCCAATTTGGACTGTTTGCTTTGGAGGATTTCACTAGTGCTCTTATTTGCTTGTTTAGGCAAAGGAGAGATTGCTTGCAAATTGGGCACCTGCTCCTTCTTGGTCCTGGACAGCAATTTTTTCTTTTGTTATAGAGTTTATTTATTGCAGATGTCCACCACATAGGTTTACTTGTCCTTGCGGAGGATGATTTAGTCCTGTCAGGTATTCCTGATTCCATGCATCTATATAAATGTTTGTATAGTAATTTGGTATAGTTTTGGATACTGGTGCCAGTTCCTAGAGAGGAGGAGGGGGCTGTGAAGCTGTTCATACCATCCCTCAGGAGGCTGTAATCAGTTTTGGAAAAGTTTTTTGTTTGACCTTAGCTAGAGGGGGGTCAGGGGAGATGGTGACTTTGAATGTGACCACTTTATGGTCTGATCTTACAAGGGAGGATGATACTGCAGGGATGCTGCAGTGGTTACTCATGTTGGTTAATACCAAGTCCAAGATATTATCACCTCTTGTTGGGGTATCAACTAGCTGTTCCAAAGCATTTGCATTGACAAAACTTGAGGAATCTCTGGGCATTTGTGTTCTGGCATCAGAAATTCTTCCAGTCTATTTTTGGGTAGTTAAAGTCACCCAGGATCAGGGTAAAGGGTTGAATCTTGATAGATTAGAAAAGGTCTAGATAGACAGTTTGGGAATCTTGGGTCAGATTTGGGGGTCAGTAGTTAGCTATGATTTGTATAGGGGTCTTGTCAATGGTTAACTCTACCTGGAGTGTCTCCTGTGCATCATAATGTTTGACCAGCCTGGAGGTGTGTATGTCTTTAATATATATTGAAACTCCAACTTCTTTGGCTTTACTACCCAAAGTTTGGGATCCAAATGTATGATAGGATGAGTAACCAGGCATGGCTGGGGTGCTCTCTGCAGTTTTGAACCATGTTTCTGTGACTGCACAGATGTCATCATTTTCCAGGGTTAAGAATGCTTGCAATGAGTGGGTTCATGTTTAGACTCCTAGCATTTAGCAGTATGACCTTTAATTTGGGTATTGTTGAAATGTTTATGTTGGTAGTTTTAACCTCACCAGTTTTTCTAAAAAAGGCACTATGGGGGATGCAAGTGGCTTTGCCAGAAGACTGAAGCCCAAGTGAGATAGATACAGGCTATCTCTGGCAAAGCATCGTGGTCTGTCAATCATATCGTCCCAGGCTGTCGGGTACTGGATCCCCCTGGAATGACACCAGAAGCTAAGACAATTGTTAAAGTCAATCATTTTCTTTTTGTATTGAGGCATCATTCTGGGTGATAGTAGAATGCTGCTTAAGTCTAGGGACATGTCTGCCTGGGACACATATTCAGCGAGTTCAATCATGTCTCTCTTCATATAGTCCAGGGAGGTACGTCTCAAGTTATTCACACCAACATGGACAATGACGGAGTCATAACAGTACCTGTTGTTGAAAAAATTAAGTGCATGTGTGATGTAGTGGATTCTGGCCCTTGACAGACAACTAACCATGACTTTTTCCTTATCCAGCCTGTTGAGGCACATCTGTGTGTCTCACAATGGAGTCTCCTATGACTAATAAGTTGGGTTTATGGTTAAGTCTTAGTGGATGTGAGACACAGGTGTGTGAACTATACGTCATATGTGTTGTGGAGGGCTGTGTAGATTGTGTGTTTTTGCCTCAGATGTCTCCTTTGTTTAGGTATGTTTTTGCTGAGAACCGCCACATATGTGGGTGTGTGTTGTGTAGGTGTGGGTGGTGTTTGAGGTGCAGTGATTGTGTTGACAACCTTCTCGGTGCCAGATATACTGGCTTGTGAGGGAGAGAACATGGACTCTAGGTCCCTAATATAATTGCATCTCTCACAAATTGTGTTCCTAAGTGGTAGTAGTAGGTGGTTGTCTGTGTATATAAGGTAGTTGCTCTCAGGATGCCCATATCAACCAGACTGGCAGGAGAAACTGTAGGAAGTTGTCCCTCCATATTTTTCAGACTCTGAGACAGAAGGCCAGGGAGAGCTACGGGGTTAGCCTAAAGCCCAAGTGCTTAAACCAAAACTAAGAGGCTTAGAATAACACTTACAATTTAAACAGGCTATAAAAGCACATACATGCATTAATTGTTTATTTCCAGCTAACCAGCTTCCTGCTTTACTCCGCTCCCAACCCCATTCCTGTTCATCCCAGGTGCTCCTACATTTACACTTACCTATGCCCCTCCCCATCTTAACACAACTAACAACCTTCCACCATTTAAAAATACAAGGCATTATGCATAACAACCTTATAACTGCTTCAGTTACAACCCCTTCTCTGCATCATATCCTCTCCCACTGCATTGCCTAGAAGTATGCCAAATAATACACAGATGATCCTTAGTTTAGTTAATATGCCCCAGAAGTATCAGCATACCTCTCAACTGTACAGATTTTCGCAGAATGTCCAGATTTTTGCTTCATATTTTTGGTGTGTTCCTTCTAAAAGCTGTACTTTTCTGGCAAATAGCTGAGGATTGAAGTCATTAAATAATGACATTTAGTTTAAGACTCCAAATCCTTCAGAAAATTCATGCTAATGCAAAACCTATTATTCTATCAACTTTGTAAGTTTGTAAGGGCAATTTTAGGCTTTGTACAGATTTTTTTGCTCTAAGAAGTTGAGAGGTACCACTGACAATCATGAATCATAACTGCCCTTGACTTTATGCTGCCTCGGTCCTTCCACTACCTATGCATTTTCCTGTACTCGCTGTACTTATTGCTACTTACCACCACAGTGTCTTATTATGTATAAATGCCCCCTACCCCTTTGTGAACATACCATGCCACATACAAGTTACTCCACTTATTTAAGCTAACCTATGTAAAACGCACGTCTACACAAGCTTATCAGCTGATGCTCCATTTCAGACTTATACAGAGAATAGTGGTATGTCTATTAGCAAGCACACTATACTACTTTCTGCCTTGATAGTTCTGTTTTATTTATTGTCCAATCTCTCAGTCTTTTTTGTCGTAGTTTATCTTTCCCAAATTAAAGTATATTAACTTTTATTCTCTTTTCCAGTAAGAAAAAAGGGCTGCTAATCTCTGAGTCACTAAACTTCACATTCCAATAATAATGCCAGTTTATTTGCAGTGTGTATTACTTCTTCACTCTGCTGTCCTACCAAAACTAGCTGCCACTCTGCCGTCTGCCTTTTTCTAAAGAAACTGTCACTTGCCATTAATACTGCCCATTTATTTGAAACACATACTATTTGTACCCATTGACCTTAAGCCCTCCTTGCTCTGTGATCTAATAAAACTGACAACAAGATGTAAATACCTGGCATCTCACCTACCATCCTACTGTGGCTTGGCTGACATATATTTCCTGATTTTTTTTCTTTTAGCCTGCTTTAGGAGTCTTTTGCAAGTAAAACCTAGTTGGGGCCTGATTTTTAAAAGACAGTTTATAGGTTATAGTTACTGACTTGACCTTTTACATGCAGGGAAGTTAATTAAGCATTACCATGGTTACTGGGTAATACATTTACACATAGCATTATAGGCTGACCAAAATGAGTTATGAAAGGCTTCATTTCCTTGTGAACTGAGATGGCATCATGAATATTTCTATGGTGTAGTGATGTTGTGCTTGTTACTGCTGTATGCTTCCATAAGTGACATTGCACAATGCTAGAAAATAAAACCTGTTTTTACTATGATATTATTCATGTAACTGTTCTGTTTAGCACTTGAAATGTATGTACATTGATTATTTTTATGTTATTTTTCTACGTTATTTTATTTTACTTGCATTCTCATATGATGAACTTGCCTTCCCAGGCCTCTGCTGAACAGGGGTTACTGCCCAGTCAGACTTTTCGTGTAAACAAATATCAGTAAATAATAAATAAATTAGTGAAACAGCTATTGTTTATTATTTTATATATATATATATATATATATATATATATATATATATATATATATATATATATATATATATATATATTATTTTATATATTTTATATAGATTATTTTATTATTATATGTTTATTATTGTGTTTGTGTAAGATGGTGGTGCCGAGTATGGCAGCGGCCTCTTCGGCTCCCGATATGCACTTTCTGTTTTTGTATCTCATCATGTAATCAGGTGAGTCCGCTTATTGTTCTCTATGAGCGGATTTGCTGTGAGATTCTTGGTGGTGTCAAAATGTGCAGTAGTGTCTGTTTTTGCTTGTTTCTTAACTTAATAATGTGGAGTGGTGGAAGTTGGGGCCTGCCACAGTGATCAAGCCGATATGGAGTGCGAGAAAGGGAGTTTTGATGATTTTTCTTTGGATGCGGACTCCTTGCGGTGGTGGTTAGAGTGATGGAATATAAAGGAAGAAACAGTTTGGATGTTGCTGGTGTCGACAAAGAGGAAGACTTGGTGGTTGCTGTGGAATGTTTTGGTCAGTGAGGCCAGTCGGGCCTGCAGGTAGAGGTGACTGATAGACTGTTCGAAGAGGTTGGAAGGAGGATTGTTGGACTAGAAAGTTGATATCAATCCTATATCAGCATATCAAGCTGCCATGGAGCTCAGACAGATAAAAACTAACAGTCACCATGGCGAGCTGCAGTATGTATTAGAGACCTGCAGTAACATTTTTGTTATCTGCTCCATGCTACACAGTATGGTGTTATGAAAGCAGTTGAAACTTGGGATATCAGAGTACAGAAGGATAGTCCAATGACGGCAAAGAACAAGAAGGAGGAGGAGGAGTCAGGTGAGGAGTCATTGGAGGAACCAGCTGTAGTGCCACCAGTACAAAATTGAGAGGCGTACTATGTGTCTTAGCAATGGCAAAGATGCAGCATCTGGTACACAACTGTGTGCCATGACAGGACAACAGACAGTAAACCTGATGCATGAATTAACAGACTAAGGCTTTGCCTTACACTGATATAACTAGCCATTGCCCATTAGATATTACCATACCACTACAGCCCTGAGGGGTGAGCAGGACACAGTCATTAATCGTCTGCAATCGTGGGGCTCAGTATTGAGGGCAGCAATAATAACATAGGTGAAAAGGTTATTGACCTTTGATGCTGTAGCCACATGTGTGGCTGGGAGTTGGGGTGGAGAATCTGATGTCACATCTTTCTGTGTTAGAGTGGAGCTTCTCTGGTGTAATTAATAGTTGGGTGAGCCAGATGGTCATGCAGTATCAGGACTGAAATGTCCTGCTGGATGGATGTTGTATTACTTCATGTAGCGTATATAGGCATGTCGGTGTAGCCTTCCATATGGAGAAGCTGTAGTTAGTCAACATCCACAATCCCATGAACTAGCAAAATTAGGCATTGCACGAGGTGGGACAACAGCAGAGTAGGGTGATGGTGAATTGAGGGACACTAAGTAAGCAGTGAGGTTGTGTGTCCTCATGCTAAAGCCAGAAAATTGTTGGTCCCAACCATAGGAATGTCTAGGTGTGGAAACATCATTAGAAAAAGGTGACAATGATGCTATCTCCGGAATAGTGTGCACAGTTTGTATAAGCCTGGGTTTTGGCCATGTACTGCACATCAATACTGTGTCATGGCTACAGTGGGTATTTGCCAGTATCCTCATGGGTGCACCAGTGGTTGTCAGCTGAGCCACCACTCAACCACTGTGCCATAGTAATGGAATTAGTGAACATGTTATCACTGCTTTCCATCTGCCAGCACTCTGCTGATTACTAATAATGTGCCCTATTTACAAAAGGCTTTATATATCCCTCATAAAATAGCTTACAGTCTGTGCACTGTTCTGAACCCTTTGCAACAGTACATTAACCTGGCCTAACCTTGCGCCCTTTACCTGTCAGGGTGAGTACCTCCCTCGGCAAGGCTGTAACCTATCCTGACCTTGTGCTCTGTTCCATGTCAGGTTGAGACCTGCCACACACTCCTCAGCTAGGTGTCCTGTTAAAGTTCTTATTGCTTTTCTGCACCTTTTGCGCATATTGTAGTACTGAGGTCCAATACCAGTTGCCCTGTCTGTGCCAGTTTGCCTTTGTGGCAATACCCTCTGTTGTTGTTAATCATGGACATAATGTGAAGGTGTGGGCTAGATTATTGACATCAACATACCAGTTTCAGTTGTCTCTTCCTCCTTCTGACCTGTACAGTATACATAGCCTCTTCAGGTTCTGGTTTCTACATGGCTTTACCTGATGCAGAAAGGAAACAAAATATTCTTTCACCTGCTCACAGGGACTGCAACTGCAGTGAGCACCTGTTAGGGCAGTGTGAAAGTCCCCTCTGGAACACTGATGACTCAAACCAGCTTGCCTGGACATTCACTGATGCCTCTGACGTGACCTGCTCTGAAGACAAGTACAGACCAAGGTACAGTGACCTGTGAAGGTGACAGCTAGCCCTGCTGCATCACTGGGACACTGAGGTGAGGAAGAGGGAACCATCTTATCATTGGAAGTATTCTGCACTTGCTTCATAGCTGTACACTCGGCCTATTACCTGTTGTTAGCTGCCTTCAGTTTTCAGGGATATGTGGTACTGATTACTGTCTGCTTTATGTTTTTGGAGGCTGAGCAGATGGAATGCAGACAGATGGCATATCTGAGGAAATGTGAAGTTAGTTTTGTACCTTTTCCATTTTTTACCCAGGTGTCTGTGCCCTCAAATTTAGTACAGACTCGGGATGTAGGGCAGAGGACATGTCCTCCTGCAAAAGCTACTTTCTAATGTCTGTCAACTTTCTTACTTGCAATTTTTGGAGTCAGTGACTGCATGTAGGCTTAGATGTTTTAGTTATAATTATTCATGTCTTGATGTAGAAATAGACAACTAATCTTTGTAAAACTGTTCAATGGATTTTAGTTTAAAAGTGTATGCAGAAAGAATAAAATTCAGAACTCTTGTGTATTTTACAGCATTCTCCTTTTACCTGGAACCATATCTCACAACTGTTCAGGTTTTTGCCTCATACTTTTGGTATTTTCCACATAATTTTTTTTCTGACAAACCACCGAGGATTGAAGTCATTAAATAATGACAGACATACAAGTTTCTGAATGCATATTACTAAGTGCTTGCTGAGACAAATCTTGTTATGATAGCAGCTTTCTAAGATTATAAGGGGAATATTTAAAAATCTTTCCCTATTGTGGGCCTTTCTCCCCAACTGTTTTAGACTTTGTCCAGATTTTTTGCACTAGAAGATTGAAAGGTACGTCTGGAAACTTGTATAGACAAGCAGCAAAGTGTGTCAATGGCAAACCTGAAAATACCAAGTACAATAATACAGGAATGTGAAAGTAAGGGATGCACTGTGTTCTAAAATATAATAAATGGTTTGGTTAACTAGCAGAACTTAATCAAGAAACAGGGTTTCCTTAGATTATTGACACAAATCAGGTTTAGAATCAAATAAGGAGTGCAATGGTAGAGCTAAGGGTCCTGTTAAAGTAATACACAAGTAGTAGAACCAAGTGTCATGATATAGTAACACACATGGAGTGTAGTGGTAGAACCAAGTGTCATGATATAGTAACACACATGGAGTGTAGTGGTAGAACCAAGTGTCATGTTATAGTAACACACAAGGAGTGTAGTGGTAGAGTCGTGTACTTTTACAGTAACACACAAGGAGTGCAGTGGTAGAGTCAAGTGTCCTGTTAAAGTAACACACAGGGAGTGCAGTGTTAGAGCTAAATGTCCTGGTAATGTAACAAGGAATCTCACAGCACAAGCAGCATAAAACATCTGTAACAAAGCATATCCTCCTTCTGCCACAGCCTATCCACTGTCATATCCAAATATTCCCCTGCTAAGATGCTACACAGCTCAAATCAAGAATTATTAGACATCTACAAACCCAAAACCAAAATAGGCTGCCTTCTGTATAACTATAACCCAATTACATCCTGGAACCAACTCCCCTTGGAAATAAAACCCCTCCAGCATAGCAAAAGTTTAAAATTAGCCACAAGGAAATACCTAAAAACAAAGTGGTCTTGCCACTGTAGCCAACCACCCTGAAACCACCACCCTTTCACCTATTTCACCACCTCACTCTTAATGTATCTCTAATACTATTCCCCTGCCTCTTCTACCTCTTCCCTTCCTCTATCTCCAACCACTCCTAATTCTTACAGTTTCAGAACAACCTACCTGTCTAGTCTATCTCCTATACTCTACCTCCCCTACATCTCCTGCTAGCCATTCTTACTTTCCTTTCGTGTTTCCATACTCCTATACAACTAGATCCTACCCACTTTAAATAAGCATCTGCCTAACTATTAACTCATTTTGCTCTAAGCAGCTTAAATAATATTGTAACTAGTCACATTTTCTTCTGCTAATTGTTTAAAACCTTGTTTGTAACAACTCACATACTTGTCTGCCAATTGTTAATACTCTGTATAATTGCATTGCCTGTGGAGCTTTTTTTCTCTCGAGGTCTCTGCTTGGAAAATCATATAGCTGATTGTTACTACTATGTTACTAAAATTTAATAAATTGTTTTCTAGTCCTGAGGAGCTTTTCTCCCCAGGTCTCTGCTGAAAATGAGCCAAAAGCTCAGCCAGACTAACCCGGTTAACAAATGTAAAATAAAAATAAAATAATAAATAAATATATCAAACTAGTTCACTGGTACAGAGACTATTTGCCTATCAATAGCACCTGCAGCACATGTTTTGAATGAATCCAGGTAGCTAGCGTGGTTAGCCTTATGGAACAGGATAAAGCAGGCAGGTCATGTCTCCTTTCCCAAGGGGAGGAGCGGGATACATTGCTGTCTGTACAAGCCTTGCTGAAAGCTTGGAGCCTCACAAGATGCAGTAACAACACTAAGAAGGTGGAATCTTAAAAGATGTCCACTGCACATTGTACAGAAGCACACACAGCTCCCTGCTGCTAATCATAGGTTCATAGGTTCATAGGAAGGTACTAGGCTATCGGCCCTGGGGCCTATACAAGCCCAGCCAAAAAGGTACCCTGGCTTTTGCCATCCAAGAAAATTATTTTCCTGTGCCACTGTCGAGCAGAGCCACAGAGGTGATCCCTGGAGTGAATTTCCTATTTCCCATGCAATCAAGATTTTTCTTGAAGAGTGCTAATGAGGAGCTTTGTTTGATATAGATAGGTAGTTTATTCCAGAGTATGGGAAGTCTCTGGGACAGGAATCTATCCCTCCGGTATTTCTGTTTATTGCGGTGACAAGGTTTAGGTCCCTAGAACGTGTAGCTCAGAGGGATTGGGATTTCTTTACATGGAGCATGTCCAACAGCTCTGGGTTTGACATAGCTTTGGATGTTAGGCAGAGATCACCTTTGAGTAGGCGATATGCGACAGAGTAAAGCTGGAGTTTTTTGAGACGGTCTGCATAGGGCATCTGTTTGAGGCCGGTAATCCTCTTTGTGAGGTATTTCTGCGGCCTTTCCAGCTGTTACAGATGTCTTGTGAGGCACATACCAAAAGGGGCGTTGTTCTCTATAATGGGTCTAATGAGTGACGAGTAGAGGGGAACAATGATCTCTTTTTTTCTGGATGAGAAACCTTTTGTGATGAGGTGTGCCAAGTAGAAGGATTTCCTGACTACTGTGGCGATGCGATTATCAAAGGAGAGACTACTGTCCACCTGTGTCCCAAGGTCTCTTATCACACGTTCGGTGTTAAGTAGACTACCGCAGGTGGTAGCAGGAGTAGCAATGAGGATCTCCTCCATTGAGAAGAACTGATCAGCAAAGAGATATGGGCAAGTCAATGTGAAGGCAGGTGAACAGGGTCTGGCAGCAAGATGGAAGACTGCGCTGAGTAGGCTGGGAATAGGAGAACAAAAAAAACTCAGTCACATGCATATGTTACATCTTCTTTCCACTCTTTGGCCTTGAATACTGACTCATCTTAGTCAAACTTAACAACAACCTAAGAGATTCTTTTTTGTTTTGCTACAGCACTGGGAATGAACACATATTGAAACCATGATTTGCTTTGGTACTCTTTTTGTATTTGATAGCTTCATTGATTTATTTATTTATTTATTTTTACTGGATAGGTGGATTAATCCTTCTTGGACACTTGTCAGCTATTAATTGAGCCACAAGACCAAGGGTAATTGAAATATATATGGATTCTTCAGAGCAGCCAGTTAGGCAGCATGTCTTGGGAAGTGGAGAAGACAAGAATACCTAGGAAAAAAGACCATCTGTGCATGTTATACACTCCACCGTAGAGTGAGTTAGATCATGGTAGAAACAGCATTGCAATGGTGTATTAAGTGACATGTTTAACATAAAAAGCAAGGTAATCAGTAGTTAAAATCATGGCAAGTAAAGCTTAAAGTATAGGTCCACTTGCAGAGTACAGGCCAACTTTACATGAAAGCAAAATAAGTTATAAACTTTTTAGAGTGCCCACTAAGTGCATATAGATTCTACCAACAGAAGTAGAAGTTTTATGGAAATGCTAAGTTTAACATACCGTGACAGATGTTTTCACTTACAACACTACATTGAACAGTGTTTTTTGCTCCCTGTCCACTGACAGATGCTTCCAAAGCAGAGCGTCAGTAATTGCCATATTGATGACTTACGTCCATGTGGGATTTCCCTACATTGGCCCAGCTGCGGCTGCACTGCAGCTAAGAGTGGGTTCTCTGCCTTTTTTGTTCTCTCCATGTTCATGCTTGCTTTGTGACATATTCCCTGCTGCAGTCATGCAGCTATACAGTAGTGTGATGCCTATCAAATTTCACTCATTCATTTCAGCAACAAAAACACTTATCCACAGTCTGATAAAAGAGTGCTGGCATCTCGCCTTTTATAGCTTGTCATCTGACAGTTAGACCACCAGTCAAACTTGGGTCACCTGTTTCTCAGAAAGCTTCCATATCTCCAGGCCACACATTGCTGTTTTAAAGAAATATGTTTATGCAAACATTGTACATTTTATGCTTTGTAATCTTTGTAATCGTAAAGAACGTAAACTGCAGACAGTAACACACAGAGATGTAGCAAGTTGTTCGTGCACCTGGTGCTGTCCCCTCACCTGGTATCCTCCCCCAAAACTTAAGGTGAAAAAAAAGGTCAGAGGACTTGAACAGCAGAAGGTCTCCTCTGCCTTTAAACTGTAGGAAGTTGCTGGTAAAATTTGCATTACACATAGAGAGCGAGAGCTCTAGAGTTCTGATGATAAATATAATACCAGCACAAAAATGCCAATAATGCATTGAAAACAAAGAGTACTACAGCACTTCAGTTATGAGTGTAAACGGAATACTGGCATTCATTTCTGAATGCTGGGAATCTGCTGAAGACCATTTGGGATCTTCTAGTCGTACTCCTTGACACTTTATACCCAGAGCAGCTGACCCTTTCTACCCACTGTAGCTACACCTTTGCAATAACATATTATAGGAACGCATTAAGTGTAGGTAAAGTGAAGACACAAACTATATTGTGAATAGACCTGCAGAAAATGTTTGAGTACAAAATATCTTGTCAGGAGTGAGCGAAGCAAGATGTGTAACGTTTAACTTTTGCTCCCTATAAACAGTAACATTTTTGCAAGACAGCTCTTTAAAGTGAATGCATGTGCTTATTTTACAGTCCTTTTACATATTTTATAACACTTACATTTCATCTCTGATTATGAAACAGTGTGTAGGGAGGTTAAATCCTCTTGGGTATTAAATCTTTAATGCCATCTTGTTCTACTGTTAAAAAAAAGTAGTTTCATTAAAAAGCATATCTGCTAATGAATGTGAAAGTAATGTCTAATGAACAGAAAGAAGTAAGGCTGAAGAAAGCAGCTTACCAGTATGCATATATTCTTCTCAGTAACTGAATATTGTTTTTTCATTGTCATTGCAAAGTATTCTGAACCCATTCCAGGTTAAGTTCTACTTAAGTGCCGACTGTTTCAACAGGAATGCTGAAAGCACACCACAGATTTGATTTACGCTCCTAGAAGTTGGAAACCAGAAATGAAACAACTCTACATTATTTTGTCAAACTGTCATCAGTTTCCAGTAAAAAGACTACTGCATTCTGTAAAAACATGTCAATGCTTGAAGTGCCATGTTTTTAGCTTACATATGCATGTCGTTTAAAGTCTAATAACTGCTTACATGCTACTTAGTCTAGTCTTAGAGAGAAAATAGTCATTGTCTGCTAGTATTATGAATTGTAATGCAGAGAACAAATGCAGGTTTATGTACCTGTTAGTTTGTAAGTATGTCTGCAGTGGTTAAGCATCATTATGTAGTGATCATTATAGAAATGAATGCCCATCCAGTCTGGCTGTGTCTTAAAGCAATTTGTTTTCTTTTGATATACTAGTCCTAGGGGGAAAACAAATAACAGCAATGACAACAACAGAGAAAATAGTCATGGTAATAATAATAATAATAATAATAATAATACATAGCCAGGAGGAAGCATTATGAATCAAAACTCACATGGGTGCAACCTCAGAGCAAAAAATTCTGACTTGTTAATAGTGATGTGGAGTGGACAAAGTGACAGGGAAGATCTGCATTGGTATGAATTCACACTGTTATTTTATAAGTATTTGGTTAAAACAACTGCAGTTTATTTCTTTCCTAAAGGAGAATAAACATGAATTGCTGTCAGAGAACCGATGCATGCCATAACGTAATATAATTTATTTCTATTTATTAACAGACTGAGATCACTTGACAAGTCCTAAGTTGCAAGAAGCACTGTTATTGTTATACTTAGGTAATTCCTTGTCGTTGTTTTGGTCTCTAGAATTAACACTTGATATGCTTGTCATTCATTATGTGGTGCACATATTCTTTCATGGGATTTGTCACTGTTTTGTTTTTCCTTAATGTGTGGATAATTCATGCACCTCGTTTATCTCATAGACTGGCATTCTTTTTAGTACAACAGTTTTATAAGAAGAGGGCACATCTGTCCCTGTTTTGTTTTGCCTTAATATGTAGATAATTCATGCACCTCATTTAACGTTATAGACTGACATTCTTTTAGTACAGCAGTTTTATAAGAAGAGGGAACATCTGCCTTCTTCACTTTTGTTAAACTGAAGAAAGTACTGGTTAAGTCTTCATTTATGACTACAGTGTTTTTTAGTATTTGCAGTAGCAGTGTACATTTTTATTTATAAAACAAGCACAAACCTTCAAAAGGCTGCCTGGGTTTCTTTTCAACAGGACTTCCATTATAGTGGGATACTTTCAATGCATTTATTCAAATTCTGCTAGGACTCAGTTGTAGGGAGATCATGGAACTGAGGGAATAGGGTAGTTTCTTCTTAATATCAAGACCTCGTGAGAACCGGGAAGTTTCCCATTACTTTCAAGACCTCATTGTGGGAATAGGAAAGTTTTCCATTACTTTCAAGACTTCATTGTGGATATAGGGAAGTTTCTCCTTAATTTCAAGACTTCATTGTGGGAATAAGGACATTTTCCCATAATTTCAAGATGTCATTGTGTGAATAGGGAAGTTTCCCCTTAATTTCAGGATTTTATTATCTCAGAGTTAGAGCAGTCAGAGAAGTAGGACTATAGGAAGAGGGGAAATTCATTCCCCATTGACTTTTTTTAATAAATTTGTTAAAAAAAAAAATCTCTGGCTGCCAGGGTAAGTTTTCCAAAGTTTGTTGTTTTCACTGTTAACAGACTGGAAAATGTATATGAAATTGCCTCGATTATATAATACAGTACTAGACAACTTCTCTGTGCAGTCCCTGGAAGCACTGACCCAGTCACTCTTTAAATCAAGGGTTTCTGCCCGAGGATAGACTGCACTACACAATGTTGGAAAATCAAACTTGAAAGATATATTATCAGGTGTTTATAATAAAAAATGTGTTATTTGTGGAATTATTTTATAATTTTTTATTAACACATTGCATATGTGTATTTTACATATTTTAATGTAAAATAAACTGCATATACACATGCACACACACACAAACACACACACACACACGTGTGTGTGTGTGTGTGTGTGTGCGTGTGTATATATATATATATATATATATATATATATATATATATATATATATATATATATGTGGGTCCTAGTCTTTACATCATTGAAAGTACATTAAATCGAAATGTACTACAGCGAACTCACTTTCGCGAAAGTCCATTTTAGAGAAAATGTACTTTCGCAAAAAAAAAAAAAAAAACCAACATGCAGTTTATGTGTAGATTTAGTTGTACATCAACATGTAATGTTGATTGTACAACTAAGCAAACTGTTGCTTAGATCACTGTACAGTGGGGATAAGGGAATATTCCCTTTTCCCCACTGTAGTGCGATCTTGGACTGATAATATTAAAGTGGGGGGGACACAGCCCCCCAAATGGGAGGTGCAGGGGGGCTTGCCCCCTGCATAAATTTAAGTAGTGTTTTATTTTTGTAGGTTTTTTTGTCATTTTGTTTTTATGCAAAAGTGCATTTTCACTAAAATGTACTTTCGCGAAAGTGAGTTCGCTGTAGTACATTTCGATTTAACGTACTTTCAATGTAGGAACATAGATCCATATATATGTATGTGTATATATATATATATATATATATATATATATATATATATATATATATATATACACATCTATATATATATAAAAAACTAAACAAGGATATACATTTTGAGCCTCAAGAGCAGGAGCACACTCAAGCAAATTTGCAGTCTGCGGCTACTACTCCACCCATACAGTATAAGAAGGAATCAGTACTGCAAACTAAACAAGGATATTCATTTTGAGCCTCAAGAGCAGGAGCACACTCAAGCAAATTTGCAGTCTGCGGCTACCACTCCACCCATACAGTATAAGAAGGAATCAGTACTGCAAACTAAACAAGGATATTCATTTTGAGCCTCAAGAGCAGGAGCACACTCAAGCAAATTTGCAGTCTGCGGCTACCACTCCAACCATACAGTATAAGAAGGAATCAATACTGCAAACTAAACAAGGATATACATTTTGATCCTGAAGAGCAGGGTCAGTCTACCCAGGCTTTCTACTTGTATGTTTTATGAGAGTGAAGCTATTACATTAGCAGTATTTCTTAGTAGTTCTCAGCTTGCTAATAAAACTGACTGTTGTAGCCTTGTGCCCCCCCCCCCGCTAGTACAGTAATCCTAACTGTCCAATAGACAGTATACATTTAATTCACATCCCTGTGACTAAATTAACCATCAAGAAGCCCTCTCAGTGCTTTCTGCCTTAGTTTGTATCACTTGGAGGCCCACCTGTTTATTTGCATCTCTATACATTCCCATCCATTGCTAATGTATCTCCCTACTCTAATATGTGCACAAACTGGTTACTAATCAGCAAGTCAATGTGAAGACACACTCCCAACCTTAATAAACTTTGCTGTCTCTTCTCTCCTTCACTTTACAGGTAGTTTGAATTATTACTTACCCTCTCTGAGGCCTTCACTGATTTCCACTGATTGCCTCTCTGGTTTCTTTGCATTCCACCTGGTTTATACCCCTTGTGCTATCTCCCTCCCCCAATACAAAGTCTATATTAGAATCCTGCTGAGCATCGAGCCATCTTTAAATTTCTAGTCTCCCACCAGGACACAAGTGCTCCTCAGCAATTACATTCTGCTTGCCGGTAAGCCATTAGACCTCAGGAATTTGTTTTAAAAGTGTTCAGATTTGTAAAGTAATACTTACTTTTTCTTTTGTCTTGGTTGGCTCTGCCCCACTCCGTTCACCCTCGCTAACGCTCGGGCTCTCTCCGCTCCCCTGCCCCCTATTCCCTCCCGCCCCCACTACCTCTACATTTATAGTAATCACAGCCACACCCACAGCTTACCCTCACATCACCTCCACCAATCACAGCTCAAGTCATATCACATTATACCACACCAACTTGCTCCACACAAAATACTCCCAGTCACTCATTCCCACTAGGCATTTTTTACATCACCAACACTACTTCCCCATCCACATATAGTGCAACCCTATAATTCCTATTCAGACCCCCCCCCACCTAGAAACAACTTAAACTTTATAACCATGACTATCAAGCAACTAAGTCTAGTCTGTCTTCTCATAATTCTTTACAACACCACAAGTTATCACTCTAGCAATATCCCTAAACTTAGTAGCACAACACTGCATTATGCACTCTCGTATACAGACACCACACATTATAATAATATCTGCCCACAGTTATTCAAGAACTACATAATGGACCAATTCAGGACTAAACACATATGCTCTCATTCCTACTCCAAAAAAACACAATACTTTCTCACACTCCTCACCAAACTCCAACATCTGTATAACCATTTTAACTCCAGGCTCACCATAAGTGGGGATATCCACCCCAACCCAGGCCCAAATTCATCCTGTCTAACTCAAACTGCTCCAACAAAAATGTCAGAACATAACATCCCCACTTTCTTCATCCCTGGACAAATCAACAACAGCAGCAAAACCAACCATCTTTTAATGCTAAATATTAATATTAGAAGTATCAAAAATAAAATACCTGAACTCCAGGCCACAATAGCACACTGCTCCCCAGGCATAGTTGCTTTAACAGAAACCTGGCTAAATAAAAACATAGCTAACTCAGAAGTTCTCCCTACCAGCTACAATATCATTAGACAAGACAGACCACTTCATAAAGGGGGTGGAACTGCCTTACTGTACAAGTCAAACTTAACTGTTCGTCAATTACCAGACTCCTACTCCTCCCCCAATAATTGGGACATACTTATCTCACAACTTCAACTTCACCCTAAAAGGGTCATCACCACAATTGTGATCTATATTCCACCTGGTAATACACCTGCTAGCCTTGAAGACTTCTTATCCTGGTGTTCTTCCACATACTCACAAGAGACCCTTATTCTGGGGGACTTCAACCTAGATTGGTTCACCTGTATATCAGAACCACTAAGTAATCTAATAAATCTCCATGGCTACCAGCAGCTAGTCCAAATTCCAACTAGATGTGATAAAAAATCTAAAAGGGAATTCATCCTTGACTGGGTCCTAACTAACAACCCCACATTGTACCCTCACACAGGCAGTCTCCTAGACACCTTAAGTGACCACAACATAATATATTTTATACGTAGTAGAACAAGCATATGCAAAACCACTAGCTATATATCCACTAGAAACACAAAAAAATTCTCTGCTGTGGTCCTCAACACTTTACTCTGTAACTGTGACTGGACCCCCCTAAAAACCCTCCCACTTGACCAGGCTGTAGCATATTTCAACAAAACATTTCTACAACACCTAGACACTGTCACTCCATTGTGCAAAATCAAGGTTAGAACCTTTTCAAACCCTTGGCTCAGTAAAGAAACCAAACAAATCCTCAAGTCCAGAGACACTGCCTGGCTTTACTATAAAAAAAACAAAGAAACACAAAGCCTAACTAAGTACCAAGAACTGCGCAACCGTGCAAAAAATGCATTAGTCTGGACAAAAAATCCTACTACACAACATTACAAACTAAATACCAACACAACCCGCAAAAATTTTGGAAAAATGTAAACCAACTACTAAAATCCACCCAAAATGCTACCCCCAAACCAAACACCCCTGACACTAAAGTTCCCATCGAAACGCAATTCAACTCCCACTTTGTGAACTCAATTCTATCCTTAGTATCACAGGACAGTTCCTTCCTCACTATCCCCAACGCAAATAACACTAATACAAGCTTTACCCTCAAAACAGTTTCCACCACTTCAATCAAAAGCATGCTCTCCAAACTAAAACCTCATCAACAGCAGCCAACCTACTCCCCAGCTATTTCTTGAAACTCACAGCAGATGCTATTGCTATCCCAGTCTCCACTCTCATAAACAGATCAATTGTTGAAAACTATGTGCCCAAACTCTGGAAAATATCCTATGTTACACCCATACATAAAGGCAGGACCTCCACTGAACTTAATAACTACAGACCCATTGCTTTACTCTCCCCCCTGGCCAAAATCCTAGAAAAATGCATCCATACCCAGATGCTAAACTATCTCCTAGACAGCAACATCCTGTCACCTACTCAGCATGGTTTCAGACCTGCCCATAGTACCACTACAGCCCTCCTCTGCTTCACAGACACAGTAAACTGTCTCAAAAATGAAGGCCTACAAGTGTCAACTCTTTTTTTGGATATGTCCAAAGCATTTGACACAGTCTCACACCAAATCCTGCTAAACACACTAAACCAATATCATCTATCAAATTCCACTCTTACCTGGTTCCAAAGCTACTTAACTGACAGGTACCAAGCTGTGAAATTGGAAAATCCTCTCTCTCCTCAGCTGCCCATAACTATAGGAGTCCCACAGGGTTCTATCTTAGGACCACTACTATTCACAGTCTTCACAAATGACCTCCATACCTCCACACAGCATGCATCTATAATTCAGTATGCAGATGACACTATCTTAATCTGTGCTGCACAAAACATTCCCACCCTCCTGCAAACAACTCAGCTAGCATTCTCTGACATTGAAAACTACCTTACCAAAGCCCAACTTATCCTCAATCCAAAGAAAACTCAGCTTATGATTATAACCAGTTCTAACAAAAACACTAACAGTCAATTCACTATCTACTCCACTAATGCTACTCCAATTGCTCCAGTGGCACAGGCTAAGCTATTGGGAATAACCATAGACTCCCACCTAAAATTTGATAGTCATCTCAACTTAACTATTAAAAAAGTACATGCCAAACTGGGGTCGCTCTACCGTATCAAACCATTTCTTACCAACAACACAAGATCAGCCATTGCTTGCTCCCAACTTCTATCCACCCTACTCTATGCATCTCCCATTCTGACTATAATCTCAACAAAACTGAACTAGGCAAAATGGAAGCCTGATATAACAGAATTGCCTGCTTTTCTGCAAATTGCTCATATAGAACTCATCACTGTATTGCTGTGAGACAGCTCCACTGGCTTGAAGTGCCCAACCTCCTAACCTACAATTAGCTCTGCCTCTGTCATTCTATCTATTACCTCCCCAATAAGTGTCCTGCCCTCAAAAACCTAGTACAACATTACTCAGCCAAAAGGCCTCTTAGATCATCAAGCAAACTACTACTAGAAGTCACCAACAGCTACAATAGCTTTTCAGTGGCTAAAAAATGGAACTCTGTCCCTACAAGCATTCAAAACACATCATCCAAAGCCTCCTTTAAAGACCTCATCAGGCAACATGTCAAGGAAAGTTGGCAGTGCCATGATTGCTCCCCGGGCTAGTGAAAGCGGATAACACATACATACAAAATCTAGAGCACTTTGATAATAGTTTTCAATCTTACTCACAAACACTGGCTAATCTACAATGTTATGTACTGTACCTGTGTACTATGTATGTATTCTACCTATGTTCCAAATTTCAGCTGTACACCACAAATCTATTAATTACCTTTATTTTTAAAATTAATATTTTTTTGTTTGTTCTCTCCACTGTAACTGTGTATGTGCCACATACCACTGTAAAAACGTATCTCCTGTATTTTGTGTGAATACTGATCATGTCTAAATAACTAAATGCGTCTGTAATTTTTCTTTGTGGAGCTTTTCTCCCCGGGCCTCTGCTGAAAAAGGGCCTTTTCGGCTCAGTCAGACACCCCCGGTTAACAAATGTAAAATAAAATAAAAAAAAAAATATATATATATATATAGATTATATATATATATATATATATATATATATATATATATATACATATATATATATATATATATATATGTATATATATATATATATATATATATATATACACAGTGGATGTAAAAAGTGTACACACCCCTGTTAAAATGCCAGGTTTTTGTGATATAGAAAATGACACCACAATAAATCATTTCAAAACTTTTCCCACCTTTAATGTGACCTATAACTTGTACAGTTCAATTGAAAAACAAACAAATCTGTTAGGGGAAAATATAAAAAATAAAAAACATACAATAAGCTAGTTGCATAAGTGTGCACATCCTTAAACTAATACTTTGTTAAAACACCTTTTGATTTAATTACAGCATTCAGTCTTCTTGGGTAGGAGTCTATCAGCATGGCACATCTTGACTTGGCAATATGTGCCCACTCTTCCTTGCAAAATCGCTCCAAATCTGAAAGATTTTGAGGGCATCTCTTGTGCACAGCCCTCTTCAGGTCACCCCACAGATTTTCTATTGGATTTACGTCTGGGCTCTGGCTGGGCCATTCCAAAACTTTAATTTTCTTCTGGTGAAGCCATTCTTTTGTTGATTTGGATGTATGCTTTGGGTTATTATTGTGTTGAAAGGTGAAATTCGTCTTCATCTTCAGCTTTCTAGGAGATGCCTGAAGGTTTTAGGCCAAAAGTGTCTGGTATTTGGAACTGTTCATAATTTCCTCCACCTTGACTAAAGCCCCAGTTTCAGCTGAAGAAAAGCAACCCTAAAGCATGATACTGGCACCACCACACTTCACCTTGGGGATGGTGTTCTTTTGGTGATACAAAGTGTTGTTTTTGTGCCAAAAGTACCTTTTGGAATTGTGGCCAAAAAGTTCAACCTTGGTCTCAGCAGACCGCAACACATTTTCCCACATGCTTTTGGGAGACTTGATGTATTGTTTTGCAAATTTTAGCCAGGCCTGAATGTTTTTCTATGTAAGAAAAGGCTTCTGTCTTCCAACCTTACCCCATAGCACAGACATATGGAGAATACTGGAGATTATTATCACATGTAGTACACAACCAGTATTGCCAGAAATTCCTGCAGCTCCTTCAGTGTTGCTGTAGGTCTCTTGGCAGCCTCCCTGACCAGTTTCCAACTTGTTTTTTCATCAATTTTGGAGGGATATCCAGTTCTTTGCAACTTCACTGTTGTCCCATATTTTCTTCACTTTTTGATGACTGTCTTCATTGTGTTCCATGGTATATCCAATGCTGTGGAAAGTTTTTTGTATCCTTCTCCTGACTGATACCTTTCAACAATCAGATCCCTTTGATGCTTTTTAAGCTGTCTGTGAACCATGGCTTTTGCTGTAGCAGCCAACTGAGTAAATGTCAGGAAAATCCTACTAGGACAGCTGAACTTTATTTGGGGTTAGTCAGAGTCTCTTTATTTGATGGCAGGTGTGTATCCAAGAAGACTGATGCTGTAATTAAATCAAAAGGTGCTTCAACCGAGTACTAGTTTAAGGGTGTGCACACTTATGCAATCAGCTTATTGTATTTTTTTATTTTTTTATATTTTTTCCCCTACAGATACAGATTTGTCTGTTTTTCAATTGAATTGTACAGGTTATAGGTCACGTTTAAGGTGGGAAAAGTTTTGAAATTATTTATTATGGTCTCATTTTTTTTATATCACAAAACCTGGCATTTTAATAGGGATGCGTACACTTTTTATAGCCATTTTATATATGTATACACACACACACACACACACACACATATATATATATATATATATATATATATATATATATATATATATATATATATATATATATGTTGTTCTTCTTTCGGCTTTTCCCGGATAGGGGTCACCACAGAGGAACTCTGGTCCACTAATGATTGACAGTGGATTTTTACGGTGCCAAGTTGCCAGCCCGATGCTCAACCTTCAAAGAAGGCACACCCATTCACACACACATTATCTGCATGTCTTTAATGTTATTCAACCACGGGGAGGACATACAGACTCCACACAGAAGGTGCCCCAGCCGAGAATCAAACTGGAGTACCTCTTGCTGTGAGATGACAGCGCTAACTGCCACACCAACACGGCCTTAGCATACATGACTAAGACATCCCCAATTTAATCCTTTCCTCTGCTCATTGTTTTACTCTTATTCTCTTTGCTATTTCTTTCATCTTGTCTGTTACGTTGTCCCACCCCTTTCCTTGGCCCTCTATGTACTATCACTGATGCATATGCAATTTATATTACAGTCTCAAAGTTGGATTGGGGTTTTCTAAGTACTGCAATAAACAACTACTTGTGTGTTATGTAATCTATAACAGTTGTGTGAATCTAAATATCTGTGTCTTTTTTTTTCTGTCTAAGTCATTGTATGCCTGGCCTGAGCATGACAAATTCCAGGGGATCAGTACTGTACCCTAGTTAGCAACTAAATAGATACATAAATAAATAATAAATGCTTTTCTTTTGGTGAGTATATGTGTAAGAAAAAAAGAAAGAAAGCATACAGCAAAGCTGCGAAAAGAAGGAAAGAAAAAAGCTTACAGGAAAAATTGGGAGATAGAAAAGATGGACCAGGCTAGAAAGGAATACTACTTAGCTAAAAGTAGCAGGGCATCAGAAGGATTGTACCAGTCTCTGGAAAGTGACTCAGTAGATGACACAAATAAACTCTTTCAGGTTGCAAACTGGGGATGCACAAGCCAGTGCATTTCTTTGTGCCAGTCCCCAGCCCAGATAAATGGGGAGGGTTGTGTCAGGAAGGGCATCCAGCTTAAAACTTCACCATATCATTCATGTGGACAGCAGTAAATATTTACATACCAGATCAGTCGAGGCCTGGGTTAACAACGACCGCCACCAGTACTGTTAGCCAACAGGGTGCTGGTGGAAATTGGGCTACTGTGTAACGAAGGAGGAGAAGATGGGGAAGGCATGGCCGAAGGCAGGAAGAGAGGAGAAAGTCTAGGACTGTTGTAGTGAGGGTCGGAACTTTGAATGTTGGCAGTATGACTGGTATAGGGAGAGAGCTAGCCAATATGATGGACAGAAGGAAGGATGGTATATTGTGTGTGCAAGAGACCAGATGGAAGGGGAGCAAGGCTAGGTGTATTGGAGGCAGGTTCAAATTGTTTTGTCATGGTGTGGATGGGAGGAGAAATGGCGTTGGAGTTATCCTGAAGGAACAGTATGCTAAGAGTGTTTTAGAGGTGAAAAGAGTGTCGGATAGAGTGATGTTTATGAAGCTGGAAATTGATGGTGTGACGATGAATGTTGTTAGTGCATATGCTCCACAAGTTGGGTGTGTGATGGATGAGAAAGAAAAATTTTGGAGTGAGTTGGATGAAGTGGTAATGACTGTACCCAAGGGTGAGAGAGCGGTGATTGGAGCAGAGTTCAATGGGCATGTTGATGAAGGGAACAGAGGGGATGAGGAAGTGATGGATAGGTATGGTGTTAAGCAAAGAAATGCAGAAGGTCAGATGGTCGTGGATTTTGCGAAAAGGATGGACATGTCTGTGGTGAATAAGTATTTTAACAAGAGGGAGGAGCATAGGGTGACATACAAGAGTGGAGGAAGATGCACACAGGTGGATTATATCTTATGTAGGAGGGCCAGTTTGAAGGAGATTGGAGACTGTAAAATGTTGACCGGGGAATGTGTAGTTAGGCAGCATAGGATAGTGGTTTGTAGGATGATGTTGTGATCAAGAAGAGGAGGAGTGTAAGGACAGCACCAAGGATCAAATGGTGGAAATTGAAAAAGGGTAATTGAGAGGTGGAGTTCAGGGAAGTGTTAAGACAGGCACTGGGTGGCATTGAAGAGTTACCAAATAGCTGGGTAACTGCAGCAGAGCTAGTAAGGGAGATGGCTAGAAAGGTGCTTGGTATGACATCTGGACAGAGGAAGGATGACAAGGAGACATGGTGGTGGAATGAGGAAGTACAGGAGAGTATACAGAGAAAGAAGTTGGCAAAGAAGTGGGATTGTCAGAAAGATGAAGAAAGTAGACAAGAATATAAGGAGGTGAGGTGCATGACAAAGAGAGAGGTGGTGAAGGCTAAAGATAAGGCATATGAAGAGTTGTATGAAAGGTTGGACACTAAGGAGGGAGAAAAGGACCTGTACCGATTGGCTAGACAGAGGGACCAAGCTAGGAAAGATGTGCAGCAGGTAAGGGTGATAAAGGATAATGAGGGAAATGTACTCACAAGGTAGGAGAGTGTGTTGAGCAGATGGAAAGAGTACTTTGAGGGGTTGATGAATGAAGAGAATGAGAGGGAGAGAAGGTTGGATGATGTGCGGATAGCGAATCATGAAGTGCAGTAGATTAGCAAGGAGCAAGTAAGGATAGCTATGAAGAGGATGAAGAGAATGGAAAGGCTGTTGGTCCAGATGACTTACCTGTGGAAGCATGGAGGTGTTTAGGTGAAATGGCAGTGGAGTTTCTAACCAGATTGTTTAATGAAATATTGGAAAGTGAGAGGATGCCTGAGGAATGGAGAAAAAGTGTTTTGGTACCGATTTTTAAGAATAAGGGTGATGTGCAAAGCTGTAGTAACTACAGAGGGATTAAACTGATCAGTCACAGCATGAAGTTATGGGAAAGAGTAGTGGAAGCTAGGTTAAGAAGGGACGTGATGATTAGTGATCAGCAGTATGGTTTCATGCTGGGAAAGAGCACTACAGATGCAATGTTTGCTCTGAGAATGTTGATGGAGAAGTAGAGAAGGTCAGAAGGAGTTGCATTGTGTTTTTGTAGACTTAGAGAAAGCATATGACAGAGTGCCTAGAGAGGAGTTGTGGTATTGTATGAGGAAGTCGGGACTGTCAGAGAAGTATGTAAGAGTGGTACAGGTTATGTACAAGGGTAGTGTGACAGCGGTGAGGTCTGCGGTGGGAGTGAAGGATGCGTTTAAGGTGGAGGTGGGATTACATCAAGGATCAGCTCTGAGCCCTTTTTTTATTTGCAATGGTGATATACAGGTTGACAAACGAGATCAGACAAGAGTCCCTGTGGATTATGATGTTTGCAGATGACATTGTGACATGTAGTGAGAGTAGGGAACAAGTGGAGGAGACCCTGGAGAGATGGTGATATGCTCTGGAGAGAAGAGGAATGAAGGTCAGCAGGACTGACAGAATATATGTGTGTGAATGAGACAGAGGATAGAGGAATGGTGAGGATGCAAGGAGTAGAGGTGGTGAAGGTGGATGAGTTTAAGTACTTGGGATCAATAGTTCAGAGTAATGGTGAGTGTGGAAGAGTGGTGAAGAAGAGAGTACAGGCAGGATGGAGTGGGTGGAGAAGAGTATCAGGAATGATTTGTGACAGACGAGTACCAGTAAGAGTGAAAGGGAATGTCTACAAGAGGGTAGTGAGACCAGCTATGTTATATGGGTTGGAGACATTGGCATTGACAAAAAGGCAGGAGTTAGAGCTGGATGTGGCAGAGTTAAAGATGTTAAGATATGAACTGGGTGTGACGAGGGTGGACAGGATCATGAATAAGTATATTAGAGGGTCAACCCAGGTTGGAAGGTTTGTAGACAAAGCCAGAGAGGTGCGATTGTGTTGGTTTGGACATGTGCTAAGGAGGAATGCTTAGTATATTGGGAAAAAGATGCTAAAGATGAAGCTGCCAGGTAAGAGGAAAAGAGGAAGGCATAAGATAAGGTTTATGGATGTGGTGAGAGAGGACATGCAGGTGGTTGGTGTAGCAGAGCAATATGCCGAGGACAGGAAGAAATGGAAACAGATGATCTGCTGTGGTGACCCCTGATGGGAACAGCCGAAAGAAGATGATGATGATGATTAGGTTGCAAGGCAAAGATAGAAAGATAAATAAGATATTCAGATACCCTTCACATTGTTACTCAGTACTTTAAAATGAACAAAAACTCTACAATACTGAAGGACTAGCAAAAACTGCATCCTTCAGTGCTGTGTCAACAAAAACTAGAAATAAGTTCCAACTTGAAATTCTTTGCAGACACTATAGGTCTCATGGGTAGATCTTATTCATGCACATGTATTATTGGAATTCCAAAAAAAAGACCCCTTTAATTGGGTCATGAACTTTAAAAAAAATCATACACTGCTTCACTCATATTCCCCTGTAAAAGTTTTCAGATAAACAGCTATCAGTCATCCTATAATCTTTGATAATGTCATACTTCAAAACTTTTTTCCTAAGCATCATTTTCATTGCAACCCTCAGCCCCCCCCCCCATACGCATATACTATAATCAGTGGAAATAGTAAAACGTGCATCTTTTTCCTATATATTTAAATTAAAAAACTTAAACTGTACTTTGTTGGCCAGCAGCTTCCCAATGTTAGACTAACAATGCCTGTCAAAAGATGGTATGGTAGAATGCAGTAGTGGGTCGAGCAAACTACTCCTTACCAGCATTGCAACAACTTTATTATTACTACAGTATTTCAATGAAAATGTTAAATTTATTTTTATGAAGTAAGTCTTTAAACTACTAATTGTATCTGTTAAACATGCTCTGCATGGTGGGATATAAGAAGAAACTGTGCATGACATTTCCATTTCTTTGTCATTCAGAATTCTGTGAGAACGTTTAAATACCTTAAAATCCATTGGTATCACTGTCTCGGCTTTACTCTGGGGTTCTGGTTCTAGCTTGGTTTCCTCTTCAGGGAGGGCTCCTCCCAAAGTGGAGGGTGTGACAGCTGCTGTACTGCCTCCAGCTGTGTCTTGTCTCCCCAATCATTTTGTGTCCTGGACATTAGAGAAATGCCCTGATGAAAATCCTTGGATAAAGTACCAACCCTAGCTGACTTCCTGGGTGAATTCTGATAAACTTAGGAGAATGTCAAAAATGATTTCTTCTGTTGACAAATCACCAAACTGGAGGTTATGGCTTGCCTTTGGACCAGATTAAGCAGGCATACCTTTAGCATCTTCAAAATTTTAATGTTTTGCGCAGTTGTCATGGTCCCATTTAAATTTCATATTTTTCTTTTGTGTTAGAACAAATCTTGTTTTCTTAAACATGCATTAATAGAATCCATTCTAACTCTCATTTCATTGTTTGATGCATCCAGCAGTAATTTATAATGTAGAACTAGCACTCTTGTTTTAATATACTGTCATATCCTTGCTAAGTTGTTGTTTTAATAAATACACTAAGGAAATTCACCAGAATAGTCCCATTCTGATTTTTACAATCTTAGAGCCACATGATACTTTCTGGTTCTAGTAAATTGAATTAAAATAAGCAAAGTCTCATAGTAATCTCTTAAATTTTAAGGAATAATACCTCCAACTCTTTAAATACCTCTTGCTTACTGTAAATAACATGTATTGCACCTTGATAAGATGAAAATCTTGCTTATTTGTTAGATTTAGTACATTGATACACTTGGTGGCCAAGGTGGTGCAGCGGTTAGCGTTGCCGCCTCACAGCAAGAGGTTCTTCGGTTTGATCCTTGGCTGGGGTGCCTTCTGTGTGGAGTCTGCATGTTCTCCCTGTGGTCACGTGGGTTTTCTCCGAGTGCTCCGGTTTCCTCCCACATCCCAAAGACATGCTGTAGGTGGATTGGACACTCTAAATTGGCCCTAGGTGTGAGTGTGTGTTCCTTCTGTGGAAGGTTGGGCGCTGGGCTGGCAACTTGACACTGTAAAACTCCACTGCCAATCATGAGTGGACAAGGTGATCTGCTGTGGCGACCCCTAACCAGGAAAACCCAAAAGAAGAAGAAGTACATTGATACACTTGCAGTGCCTTTATTTCACTAGACATGTTAGGAAGAGTATAGTTTAATTTACATTAAAAAGAATCACTTTTAGCCAAACTGGAGTACACTAAATAAACTGGTGTTTCTGCAGCCACTGAATTAACTTTTTACCCTTCTCTGGTTATATACATATCAACTGTAGTGATAACAGTATTGCTTCAGTTGTAAATAAAAACATCACTTTGTTTTGCTGCATACATATAGATATAATGCCTTCTTCTTCTCCTAGATGTGTGTATATTAACACTGAGTAACTCAACATTTTTTTCCTCCACAGACAGGGATGCATGACCTGACATACTCTTTCATGTTTTACTTCTCAAGAGTCAGAAAAGCTGTTAAACCACAAAAACTGACCAGACTTTGAGAAAATAAATGGTTTACCAGGCTTGTGTTGGAAAATCATGTGGCCAAAAGTAAGTTTTCAAAGTTTCACAATGCTGAACTTGAATAATTCAGCATTGTCAATGGAGATCATGGTACAGTGAGGATCGAGGAATTTACCCTTTTCTTCACTGTAGTGCGATCTCTGAGTTTGTATATATCATTTGCAGGAGGTATGGAGGGTTCAGGGGAACTTGTCCCCCTGCTAAAACATAAAAGGACATACGAACTTTCAAAATCGGATGTCTGGTGTCTCGAATGTCATTCGTCGTGTTACTGATGTATGACATTTAGGCTAAATGTTTTTGTTTTCAGAAATTTATTTCATTCTTTTGATAGCAAATTATTTTGCCTTTGAAATTTTGATGGTAAACCTATATATATATATATATATATATATATATATATATATATATATATATATCTATATGGGTTCATGTCAATCCCACGACATGTTCAAATATCGAAAGTCACTACACCGACACGAAACCATCGACATTTCAAAACATCGACAGTACAGGTATACAAAAGGACAGCACTAACATGGGTCCTGCAAGGGGGAAGTAAAGGATATGATATGATACTGTACCCATACTACTTCCCCCTTGCAGGACCCATGTTAGCGCTGTCCTTCATACCTGTACTGTCGATGTTTTGAAATGTCGATGGTTTCGTGTCGGTGTAGTGACTTTCGATATTTGAACATGTCGTGGGATTGACATGAACCCATATAGATATATATATATATAAAGCTCAAAGCACCATTTAATTAAAAAAAAACACTTGTATTTGTCACTTAAAATGGATTGAGACTTTATCAGACTTCTAAAATCACCAAATAATACTTTCTTTTTAATAAGGAACTAAAAATAACATAACTAATCATGTTACATAATGTACTGCCATTGTTTTCTTTTCACAACACATTTGCAGTTAAAGCTGATGTTAATACCCTTGCCTGTAGATGGTGACCAACACAAATATGTGGCTACAGGTCTCAGGTTGGGGGTCTATATTATATATTGAAAGTTTCAAAACTTCGAACCTCATATGTTCGACAACATATGAACGAAGTTTGAAACATCGAAAATGTAATAAAAAAAAAAAAAAAAAAAAAAAACTTACCTCAACGCTCCCCCTACACCCCCGCTACTTAAATATACCAACTCCAAAATTTTCCCGTTCTGCGCCGTACTGAGCCGTTGCTTTTCACCTTAGAACTTTTTAAAGTTCGATCATATGGTGTCGACCGTATGACATTCGAACTTTAAAAAGTTTGAGTAATTAATAGGGGCCCTCGGGTTGATACTGGGTAATGCAGAGCACCAACAGATGTATCCAAAAAGTGAAACTGATGTACTGAAGACCTCATGGTGCAGATGAGCCCCAAGGAAATGAGCTATGGTATAAAATGCCTACATAGCACTGTCTTTTCCCTTTGGCATCCAAGGAAACGAAAATGTTTTGTGGTGGGGTATTTATATTTAAGTTTCTGTGTCATCATGTTGGTTGTTATATGTGATTACATGTTGACATTCTTTATTCTTTATCCTTTTATTAGTATTTTTATTGATGCTAGTTTTATGATTTTTGCGTTCAATTTGTTGGAAATTTTCTGATACTTTCTGGTGCTAAGTATTTTAGTTTTTTGTATGTTTGTTAATCTCACTTTTTTGCATGGAAGTGAGGGCTAATTTTTTATGTTAATCTGCATTAGTGTTTTTCTTTTCAGACATAGTTCCTTTGCACATAACACAACCACACATACAGGACATTAAAACTATAATTTTACTTAGACTTTTCCCCAGCTCAAACACTCAAGTACAAAGATACTCCGAAAAAACATTCACACACACACCAGTCAATCTGTCCTCTTCTAAAGTGTATTTAAGTGGCTGGTAGATTTTGTTAATTGTTCTAAAGAAGTCTATATCATTGTAGACGAAACCTAGGTTAACAGAGTGTTTGTTGTTCTAGTGTCTATGCCTGTGAAATTCCACTATTAAATATTTTGGATATCCGTTCCACTATTAAATATTTTGGATATCCGTATCTCCAGTTGTTATTTAGTTGTGGAACTGTTTATTGCAGTTTGACAGTGGTTCGTTTGGGTGATATGGAATCTAATTCTGATATTTTGGAACTGTTAGAAAAGATTAATGAGCAATTACAGGAGCATACTGTTCAGATAAAATCGTTGGTGGATAAGCAGCAGGCATCAGGACACAGTAATGCCATTTATGGCAGTTTGGGTGTACCATTAACCCATCCTACGCAAACAGTTGAAACTTCTGATTTCATTCACGAGGCCACATCGAATAATACAGGAAGCAACAACAGGGTCTGAATGGATGAAAAGTCTGATGGTAATGATTATTCACTGCGGTGGAAGCAATTCAATTACAATTTCAAACAGGATGAATATGAAAAGGAGAAGCACAAAGAGACTACAAATTTAACTTTAAATGAGCAATTGAAGGTATTTGAATATAAGTTATATTCCCTTAAAAAAGTCCAGCTCGAGAATAAATATTTAATGAGGAATATCGAACTGAGAATTGTGTCTAAGGGTTTGCGAGCATGGAGATATCCCAATGGTGTGGAACATAATAGTGAAATGCTTAAGGAAGTACAATCTTTATATGACAGAACTGGGTTAGCGTTAATGGACATTATGTTGAAGTATAACAACGTTAAGTTGGATAAACTTACTGCTGAACTGTCGGTCAGTGAAAAAATTGTCAATGACCTTTTGTTCGATCATTATGTTGCCAATTATGGTAACATTCTGGACAATGTAAATGAGAACTGTCGGACAATTTTTTCACGGAAAATGAATAAAATTAAGAGAGATATTAAAATTTATGAAACTGATTCGGCTTATCCGTTTTCCAAAGGCAACAGGAAGCACCATAAAACGAATGGGGCTATAACCAATAGAAACCCAGCTGAGAGTGATGAAAATACGTACGTGGTGAACGTACAAGAGGGTACTTCAAACCAACATCGGCAGGAGGTGAGCCCTTTAGAGGAAGGCCCACGCCGCTCGGAACTGTTAAAGAACAGGGATTACAACAACGAACAGACTACCTTTCAGAGACAAGGTGCACGACCGAAGACTTGGTATACAAACAAGTCGGGCAACCCAAAAGGATCTTGGTATCATTAAATGCAATATTCGGTCGTCATTTTGTAAGTAATGATATAATACAAACTAGCGGTGTTGCTGACTTGAATACCACTATTTATTCTGCCCATTCCGGGCTTGTTAGTTGTGTTGATACTATTTATGATGATGGTGATTTTCTGCAACAAGGGCTTGGTTTGAATATATTGGGTGATTCCCATGATTGGGGTTTTAGTGAGGCTGCTTCCTTTAAGTGTATTAATCCAGCTGTTGAGTTGGATTCACCCGTTTTTCAAGTGCAAGACAGTGAAGTATTTGACTTTGATTCAACAAACTTTTGTGTTACATCTGATGTAAATCATGATGTCGGTAATAATATTTCTTTTGGCACAGATGTTGATTTATTTGATTATAGATTTATTGATCATAATGTTGAAATAGTTAGTGATGAAGTTGAAATGCCAGTATATAATAATGTAAATGATGCATCTAATTCTAAGTTTGATGGTTTGATGGATTTAAGTATACATCCTACAATTAGTTCTTTAGATAACATGAATTCCGGTGGCTATAAAGCACATGAGGGTACTGAGTTTTTGGGTGCTAATGTTGATATAGGCCAAACTTTGAATAGGGACGTGACCATGTTACCATAATAATGATGATGCTTTTCAGATTGTGGAATTAATGCATGAAGAATTAATTGACATGCAGTTATCTAAGTCTTTAAGTGACCCATGTGTAATATCTAATTCCTATGATGACTTCAAGGTTTACAACTGTTCCATATATGAATTCAGTATTGAGCATGTCAGCTTATTGTCTAAAGGTTTCACTTTTGTTCCTTGAAGGAAGGGCAATATGGTTGACATGATTATAGATTTAAAAACATTTGTTCGAAAGATGAATTTATTAATGTGGTTCCCTGATAATAGTAACAACAGTGTGCAAACGGGACTTGTTAAACCTAGTACCTTCAATCCTCCTATGAATCATATAGTAGCTTTATTTGAAAAGGCCTGTGAAATAGATATTAGGGCCTATAAAAATAAACGAGGTTTGCAACAGTATAATAATCTAACAAAAGAGGAAAGACAGTTGCTGGATTCCCTGATTAATAACAAAGAAATACGCATTATGAAACCCGATAAAGGGAATGGAGTAGTAATTGTGGAGAGAAATTATTATATTGATGCTATTACAGACATGCTTATGGATGAAATCTATGCTGAGAGTAGTATTAATGAAATTAATATTAGCCATAAAAGCATAGATATGCTCCTTGATGACATGGTATATCAAGGGCAGATTAGTGAAAAAGACTATGACTATCTGATGAACCGCCATCCTGTTATAAGTGGTATTTTTGGGATTCCAAAAATACACAAAGGCCTGAATAACATCAAATTCGAGCCAATAGTGGATGGTAAAAGAAGTAAGGCATATTTCATTAGTAAGTTTTTAGATCATGGACTTAAGAGGGGTTTGACTGCCTTTGATTACATATCAAGGGACTCTTGGAATTTTTTAGAAAATTTAAGTAATTTGAGTATCACTGATAATCTTATTTTTCTCACTATTGATGTTTGTAATTTATTTACAGTTATTCCACATAATACGGGTGTTGTTTGGTTGGAAACGCAATTAGTCAAAACTGGAAAGTATGATCAAGATGAAATCAATACATGTATTATGCTTATGGAAATCGTCCTACATAATAATTTTATGTATCTTGAGGGACAATTTTTTAAACATTCCACAGGAGTGGCTATGGGGGCAGCTTGTGCCCCCATTTATGCTAATTATGTAATGGCATTTTGGGAACAGGAATTTGTCTTTAGAACAAAATATTACAGATGTATCAAGCAATATACGCGTTATTTGGATGATATTTTCATCGCATGGGATGGTAGTGTTGAGGCACTTGAAGAGTTCATAGATTATATTAATAGTACAGTTGAATTTTTGAAATTCACTTATCAATTCAGTACTGAAACTATTTCTTATTTGGATGTACTATTAACTATTGATCGAGGTAACAAATGTATTAGATCGGATATTTTTAGAAAAAGTACCTTTTCTAATTCATATTTGGACTATAATAGTTGGCATCCTCACCATCAAAAAAGAGGGATCATTAAAGGTCAAATGGTTAGAGCAGCCAGGATGGTGAATGAAGATGATGCCTTTTTAAAGGAACTGGAATTTATGACAAGTATGTTTAGAAAACGAGGTTACCCAGAGGATTTATGTAATAATGTCAAGAATTAAATAGTTGTTAAAAGATTTAATGGTTTTTATCAAGCCATTATTAAGATGAATAATAGTACAGATACTCATGGTGGTTTGAGTAGAATCAATAAACAAGATGGTAGTATGAAATTGATATTCATCACCACGTATAATTATGATGTAGAATGGTTCATTGATATGGTTCATTGATATGATTAAGAAAAACTGGGGTTTTTTACAATTAGATAAGCAAGTGGATCACAAAATAGGGGGGGGGGCACCTAAGTTTGCTTTTCAAAGGGATTGATCGTTTAAAGAATTGTTATATAAGAATGGTGAGCTTAACAATCATAGTATTGATAAAAAGCATGGGAACTTTAGGTGTGGAAGATGTTTGACATGTAAACATATACTAACAACGGGGGAAAGTATTAAGGTTAATTGTCATTACATTCCCATTGTTGGTCACTATGTTATACGAGGAATGTTGTTTATGTTGCACAATGCCAGGAATGCACCGCATTTTATGTGGACAAAACAGCAAGATTCTTTAGGGAAAGAATCAGGGAACATATACTGGATCTCAAAAATGGTAAAGTCACTAATGCTCTAGCAAAACATGTTCAGGCCTTTCCTGGACATTTGTTTAAATTTTGTGTAATTCAACATCTAAAGAAAGATGTGCAAGGGAAAATCTTGGATATCCATTTAGTTATATGTGAATTAAATTGGCAAATATGCTTGGATGCCCTTTATTTTCCAGGTATAAATGAGAACATCAGCTTAGCACCTATTCTTAAGTTAAGACATATTTTGGGTTAACTTAGTAACCTTCCCTGTGTTCCTTACATCATGATTTATTTGCTTTTTCTTGTGTTTTTCTTCATGGCTTTCACTAAGCAAAATGTTTTTAGAGTTTTTTTGATGTTTTTTTAAATATTTTTTGTATGTATTATTTTATCATTTTATTCACATTCCTCATTCATAATTTTTTGTCAGTTTTTAGATGACATTCATAATGCGTATATGTGGTTTTATTCTGATGAGATGTATTATTATTTTTAAACAATTCCTTTGGGGTGTTTTTTGTCTTCAACAATGCTGTTTAGTAATTGATTGCAGGTGTTAGTTTTAATTGATTTAATTGAAAGTGTATTTAAGTGGCTGTTAGATTTTGTTCATTGTTCTGAAGAAGTCTGTATCATTGTAGACGAAACCTAGGTTAACAGAGTGTTCATTGTTCTAGTGTCTATGCCTGTGAAATTCCACTATTAAATATTTTGGATATCCGTAACTCCGTCACATATCGCCTACTCAGAGGTGATCTCTGCCTAACATACAAAGTTATGCCAAACCCAGAGTTGTTGGACATACTCCACTTAAAGAAATCCCAATCCCCGGAGCTAGACACTTTAGGGACCTAAACCTTGTCACCACAATAAACAGAACATGCCGGCGGGATAGATTCCTGTCCCAGAGACTTCCCATACTCTGGAATAAACTACCTATCTATATCAAACAAAGCTCCTCATTAGCACTCTTCAAGAAAAATCTTGATGATTGGATGGGAAATAGGAAATTCACCACAGGGATCACCTCTGTGGCTCTGCTCAACAGTGGCACAGGGAAATAATTTTATTGGGTGGCAAAAGCCAGGGTACCTTTTTGGCTGGGCTTGTATAGGCCCCAGGGCTGATAGCCTAGTACCTACCTATGAACCTAAAAGACAAGGTGGCAGCAGTATAACCTTCTTGCCCAACCATTCTACAACATGACTGTTATTATCAGAAGGAAGCAGCTTAATAGATGGCAACAACTTGGAAGGTTTATCAGAAGAAACTGATACCAATGAAGGATCAGCAGAATGGCACTTAGGTTCATAGGTAGGTACTAGACTATCTGCCTGAGGGCATTTATAAGCCTAGCCAGAGTGCGTCAGCTTTCGCCACCCCATTGATTAATTAACTGCTCCTCTGTCAAGCAGAGACAATGAAGTGATCCCAGGGTTGTATTTTCTGTTACCCATCCACTCGTCAAGGTTTCTCTTGAAGAGTGTTAGTGAGGGGCTCTGCCTGATGTAATTTGGAATTTTGTTCCAAAGCATGGGGAGTCTCTGTGACAGGAATCTATCCCTCCAGCATGTTCTATTTATTGTTGTGGTGAGGTTTAGCTCACTAGAGCGTGTGGCTCACAGTGACTTGGATTTCTTTAGGTGGAGCATGTCCATCAATTCTGAGTTGGACATGGCTTTGTAAGTCAGGCAGAGATCACCTCTGAGTAAGCGATATGCCACTGAGTACAGCCAGAGTTTTTTCAGTCAGGCTTCATAGGACATATGTTTGAGGCCAGTAATCCTCTTGGTGAGGTACTTTTGTGGTCTTTCCAGCTGTTGGAAGTGTCTTGTGAGGTACATCCCAAATGGGACATTGTACTCTATGATGGGTCTAATGAGTCACAAGTAGAGGGGCACTATAACCTCTTTATTTCTAGATGCGAACCCTTTAGTAATTAGATGGGCCACATAGAAGGATTTCCTTATTACTTTGGCAATATGATTGTCAAAGGAGAGATTACTATCTACCTGCGTCCCCAGATCTCTTATTACCTCTTCTGTATTAAGGGGGCTGCCACCTATGTGGTAATTCATGGGTGTTTTGTTTTTCTCAAATGGGAAGACTATGCATTTTTTGGCATTTATTTTGAGGCCATGACTTTGACACCAGGTGTCCGTCTCAGTAAGGCCCTTTTGGAGGATGTCCATGTCAGCCGGAGAGTCAGTGTTGGCTCCCAGTTTGCAGTCATCGGCGAACTTGGTTAGCCATAGTCCTCCTGTGTTTGCCTGTACTTCTGAGAAGTATATGCCGAACAGTAGGGGTTCCAGGACCAAGCCTTGTGGGACACCACTTGTGGCTGGTTTAGAGTCGGACCTGGAGCCCGCTATTCTTACCGTGTGAGTTCTGTCTGTAAGCCAGTTGGCAACCCGTGACATAGGTGTTTATGTTTAGGCCGGTGAGTTTTTCCTGTAATACCCGAGTGGGGAATGGTGTCAAAAGCCTTGGCGAGGTCAAGGTAGGCTGTGTGAACCGCCTTTCCCTCGTCTGTGGCAATGGTGACTTTCTCGAAGACGTCAACCAGGTTTAGTAGGCATGATCTGCCCTTAACAAAGCTGAACTGGGTTGGGTCAAGTGTTTGGAGGTTCCCAATGTTTTTGTTCATGAATTCCATGATGATGCGCTCCATAGCCTTGCAGACCAGGCTAGTCAGGCGTATGGGGCAATAGTTACCAGGGTCAGTTGTGGCCCCTCCTTTGTGGAGAGGAATAACCATTGCTGTGCGCCATTCTATGGGCACATAGCCTGTGGAGAGGCTAAGGTTGAACAGCGTGTTTAGGTGGGGGGTTAGTTCGTTCTGTAGTTCGTACAAGACACAGCCTGGGACACCATCTGGTCCCATTGATGCTGTGTTTTTGGCTTTTGAAAGGGCTGTTTTAACCTGTGCGTCTGTGATTTTTGGGACAATATACTTTTTCGGTATTGTTGTGGCCCTTTTCGAGGTGAGAGGGGGGTGAAGTTTGCACTGAATCTATCTGCCAGGATGTTGGCAATATCAGTAGGTTCAGTATATTTTATGCTGTTTTGTACTAGTTCAGTGCATATCTGCAAGTTGCCACTTACATTCTTAACATAGCTAAAGAAGACTTTATGGTTATCTTTTGAATCCTTGGCTATTTTCCTTTCAAAGTTAGCCTTGGATAATTTCATGAGGAACCTTAGTTTCTTACTGATACTGATCAGGGATGTCTTTCCTTCTTGGGATTTGCTTTTTTTCTGAACTAGTTTCCTCTTTCTGTTGTATAGCCTGTTTATTGCAGGGGTCCACCAAACTGGTTTCCTTCTCTCAGAGGAGTGAGTCTTGGTTTTGCTAGGGATGACACGATCCATGCATCCTTGTAGGTGCTCATAGTGTGTATTTGTACAGGTTTCTGCATCTTGGGCAGTGTTATCCTTTAGCGTGGGCGCTGTGAAAATTACTGCCTCTGTCTTAAGTAAGGTGAAGTTTGCTTTAGAAAAGTTTTTTACTGTGGTTTCCTTAGTTGGGGTGGTGGTGGGGTGTTGACATCCAGAGTGATTAGTTTATAGTCTGATCTAACCAGTGACGGGTTAGACCTCTGGTGTGGAACACCTGTCGCCCATGTTGGTGATGACCAGGTCCAATATGTTTTCACCTCTGGTAGGGGAGTTTACCAGCTGATCCAGGGCGTTTGAGTTGATGAATTCCAGGAAGCGCTGGGCCTGGGAATTTGTACTTGAGTAGTTTTCCCAGTGAATGGTAGGGCAATTGAAATCGCCCAATATCAGGGTGTTCGGTAGGACCTTCATGTTTTCCAGTGTCTGCAGAAAGGTGGAGTGTTGGTCCTGGGTCATGGAGGGTGATCTGTAGCAGGCCACAATTTGCATTGCAGATTTGTCCGATGTTAGTTGCACAGGGATGATCTCAGAGGTGTCATGCTGTGCCACTAACCTGAAAGTGTAGGTATCCTTGATGAATATGGATACACCCCCTCCTTTTGTGTTTCGGTCCGTGTTCTGTGGCCAAAATGTGTGGTATGGGTTTTAGCCCAGTAGTGCTGGGGTGCTCTCTGGAGCCTTGAACCAGGTTTCAGTTACCTCGCAGATGTCGACATTCTCCATACTGAGGAGTGCTTCGAGTGTGTGCATTTTGATATTTAAACTCCTGGCATTGAGTAGCATAACCCTCAGTTTTTTGTTAATTGTGCTGTTTATGGAGGTGGATTTGACTTTTGAGCCTTGTCTAATAAAGGTACTATTGCGGCAGCAAGAGCCTTGGCCAGTATTCGAAAGCCTAGGGGTGACAGCTGCAAGCCGTCTCTTGTGAAGCAACGCGGCTTCTCGAGCATGTCATCCCAGGCTGACAGGCACTGGATCTCCTTTGAATGATACCCGAAGCTTCGCCAATTGTTGAAATTGATCATTTTTTCTTTATACTGAGGTATCATTCTTGGTGAGGGCAGGATGCTACTCAGGGTCAGGGTCATACTGGCCTGGGCTGCATGATCAGAGAGCTCTTCCATGTCTCTTTTCATGTAGTCCAGGGAGGTACATCTCAGGTCTTTCACACCAACATGAACAATGACAGAGTCATATTTGTACTTTTTCTGGAGTGACCCGAGTGCTTGTGTTATGTGGCGGATTCTGGCTCCCGACAGGCAGCTAACAGTAACCTTCTGCTTGTCCAGCCTAGTGAGTGGGACGTCAGTGTGCCTGACTATAGAGTCACCTATTACTAGTGTGTTAGGTATGTTATTTCGCCTTAAGGGCTGTGGTTGTGTGGCACACTGATTTTGTGTTTTATGTGTTGTCTGTTTTGTGATGGGAAGTGCAGGTTGTTTGGGTGTCTGCTTTGGAGGTCTCTGATGCTTTTGCAGGTTTTTATTTAGAGCCTCTGAGTATGTTTTGTGTATTTGTTTGTATTTTTTGCCAGTGCTGTTTTAGTAGGTCTTTGTGTGGCTGGAGGTCTGGTGCAAGTGTTAACCTTCTCCTCTTGACTGTCTGGAGAAAGCTTAGCTTCCAGTTTGGCTGTATAATTGCATCTCTTGCATATGTTAGTGTTTTGTGGTAGGAAGAGAGGGTTGTCTGTGTACATGAGGCAGTTGTAACATTGCCTCAGGAAACCCAGATTCACCAGCTGGACTGGAGAGTGCACCTGAAGTTACCGTTTGGTCATTCCTGAATAGTAGGGTGAGCTGCTTAGTCGCTTGGCTGGTGAGGGGTGAATAAAGAGCCTTGCCAGGCTGGGCAATCAGTGTCAGGGTATATTAGTGCTTGCTATTAGGTCTGAGCAAGTGCTGGGCTGTAAGATGCTTTTTGAGTGCTTAGGTTGAGAGTTAGACTAGTTTCAAGGGAAAAAACTGACTAAAGGAGACTTAGTGGAGCCGGGAATAATTTAACCATAGCTAACCGGCACTGCCCAGTGCGCAAAACCATGCAAATGAGGTTTTTATAGTAGGAAAATGAAAGAGATAGAAATTAGCACAAAATGGCCAATAAACTACTAACGTCTGGGCTGGAACTACTCCTCCAGGGACAGATAGGTTGCTCAAAGCTCCCCTCTCTCACAGGTGAACAGAGAAACTTCCTTCTATCCAAGTAAGGTATGGGCAACTCGGAAACTAGTATCACAGCCCTGAATTCAGCACTAGCCTGAAAACTGGACTATACTAGCTTAGAAAGGCGGGAAACAAGGAATTTTTTTTTTTTTTTTTTTAAAAGATAAGGCAAAAACAGTAAAAAATACACTTAAAACAGCTTTAAACGACTACAAATGATTAGAAAAGGCTATCGCACTTTAGTGTGTAGCCTACAACAGTTAAACAAATTATTTAAACAAAAAACAACAAAGTGCAGGCAGTCAAATAAGGGGATGGTAGTATGGCCTAATGGTTAAGGTGTTTGCCTTGCAAACACAAGGTGCAGGGTTTGAGTCTCACAAAGGATAATTGGCTAGGCTTAAAATATCTCGCAAGGGCAGTTAGCCTAGTACTAATCTGTGAATCTATGAACCAATGAAGTACAATATGTGAAAGAAACAAGCTTTTAAATCACAATAAACGCTGGAAATCAGAATTTAGGCAGAAAACAGTTAAGTACAGCAAGAAAGTACAGAAAACTGATACTTAATCACTCCAAAGTCTCTCTTCTAAACTAGAAGGCTTGTATCAATTTAAGGCTTTCTAGTGCTACTCAGTAGGTTAGTTACAGGAAAGATGGGAAACAAGCGCAGATGTGGTCTTTTAAACCAGAAAGTTGAAAGAGACGGACAAACTGTCCAAATGGTCAATAAACTAAAATTTCTGGGCCAAGAACCTCTTCTCTCATGGTAGACAGGCTATCTAGTGCTTACCACTCCCACTGATAAGCTAGAAGGCTTTCTTCCAACACAGAAAGGCTTGCGGGGCTCAGAAGCTTACTAACAATCCTGGATACAGCAACTCTGTATCTGGACTAGGCTAGTTATAAGAAAGGCAGGAAACAAGCACAAGTGTGGCTTTTAAACCAGAATGTTGAAAGAGATGGACAAAAACGGCCAATAGCTACAATTTCTGGGCCAGGGACCACTCCTCTTGTGATAGATAGGCTACCTGATGCTTACCATTCCCACTGATAAGCTAGAAGGCTTCCCTCCAACACGGAAAGGCTTTGGGGGCTCAGAAGCTTATCAACAGTCCTGGATACAACAAGTCTGTATCTGGACTTGACTAGTTACAGAAAAGGCAGGAAACAAGCTTAGAATTTTTTTTTGTTTGTTTTACAGAAAAGCAGCTAAAACAGCAGTAAATACAATTCAAATTGTAGTGCAGGCCAGCACACCCGAGTGTGCAGCAACAGTACAACAAATACAGTTCGAATAAATGCAATTAAATTAACAAATGACTAAAAAACAAGGCAGAAGGCAGTAAATTAGAAGGTTACTAACAAGCAATAATAAGTGCAGAGTAAGAGCGACTGAACAGATAACAACACGCAGAAGAGCAACTAAGACAGTTACAGTAAGAGCAGCTGAAGAAAATATATATATATATATATATATATATATATATATATATATATATATATATATAATTTTTTTTTTTTGAAGGAGGGAACAGAGCAGGATTAAGAGGCTACAGGGGTTGTCCTTCCCAAATACTCTCTTTCTACACAGTAAGAATGCCTGAAATCAGAATATGATCTCACTGCACTCAGTTGAGTGAAGAAATGAGATGGGCCCAGAAGGAGTATCCATATACAAACCTACAAGAGGGGCGGGCAGTTTCAAAGCCACCAATATTAACACCAAAACAAGGACAGGGAGGGTGAGTGGGGAACTAAATGTAGAGAGACAGCCACAACTTCAGTTGAGTTAATATTCAGTGAAAAACACAAATAAATAAATTAAATACAGTACTATATGCAAAAGAGCAGATAAAAGTGTACTTAAATTCACTTATACATCCAGGTGATTTCAGGTAGATGTTAGCTGGCCAAAGCTCTGATATTAAGCAGAGATAACTCAAAATGTACCACTTATATAAGGCAAGACAGAATGTCAGTGATGAGCTGAAACTACCCCCACTGCTATCAATGGCTAGACAGAAATTCTAAAAAGTACTCTGTAGAGAGACAGCCACAACTTCAGTTGAGTTAATATTCAGTGAAAAACACAAATAAATAAATTAAATACAGTACTATATGCAAAAGAGCAGATAAAAGTGTACTTAAATTCACTTATACGTCCATCCTCAGGCCCCTTGTTGGACATATCAGATTTATTTGGTGCAGGAGGCTGAGAGCCAGGAGTTACAGAGGCTGCAGTAAAGGTATCTAAAAGGGCAGCCATAACCGGAGAGTCAGCTGATGTTTTGGAGACACATAGTACCTCTTTTGAATGTCAGAGACCTGGGAACAGTCCCTCATAAAATAGTGCATCATAGGTTCGTAGATTCATATGTGTGTACTAGACTAACGGACCTGGAGCCTTTACAAGCCTAGCCCATAGGATTACTCTGGGAGCGTACCACTCGACCTTAGTTCCCAGTGCCTCTGTCAATTACAGCCACTGGAGTGATCCCTGGGGTGAATTTTCTATTTCCCATCCACTCATCAAGATTTCTGTTGAAGAGGGCCAGTGAGGTGCTTTGTTTAACATGTATAACATAGCATGGGCAGTCTCTGGGTTATGAACCTGTCCCTCAAGCATGTTCTGTGGATTGTGCTAATGAGGTTGAGCTCTCTGGAGCATGTGGTGCAGAGGGATTGGGATTTCTTTAGATGTAGCATTTCTAACAGAGCTGGGTCAGACATGGCTTTGTAAGTCAAGCAGAGATTCCTTCTAAGTAGGTGATATGAGACAGAAAATACTTGGAGTTTTTTGAGTCTGTCCATATAGGACAAATGTTTAAGGCCTAGGATCCTCTTAGTGAGGTACTTTTGTGGCCTCTCCAGTTGTTGCAGGTGTCTAATGAGGTACATGCCAAATGGAGCATTGTACTCGATGGTTGGCCTAATGAGGCAAGAGTAGAGGGAGACAACAATCTCTTTCTTCCTGGATGCAAAACCCTTAGTAATGAGATGTGCCACATAGAAGGACTTTCTGACCACAGTGGCAATATGGTGGTCAAAAGAGAGGTTGCTGTCAACCTGTGTTCCCAGATCTCTTATAACGCCTTCTGTGTTCAGTGGACTACCATCAGTGTGGTAATTCATGGGAACTGGGTTTTTCCCAAAGGGATGATGACACATTTTTTAGCATTGAACTTATGGCCATGGTTCTGACACCAGTCTTTGGTCTCAGTGAGGCCTTTCTGTAGGATGTCAACATCACTTGGGGAGTTAATAATAGCTCCCAACTTGGAATTGTCTGTGAACTTTGTCAGCCAGAGTCCCGTGGGACCCCACTTGTGACTGGTCAGCAGTCTGACTTGGAGTCAGCTACTTTCACACTATGGGTTCTGTCTGTGATACAAACGAAGACAGAAAAAGACTAGATAGTGCACAAAAAAACTGTTTGAAACCTACCTAGTGATATAGGGGTTGATGCATAGCTTAGTGAGTTTTTCTGTGATTCCACAGGTCTGGTGACTGACTCAAAGAAGTCGACCAGGTTGAATAGGCATGATCTCCCCTTCACAAAACCAAACTGTGTGGAATCCAGAGTTTGGAGATTCCCTATATCCTTGTTTATTAGGTCCATGATGATGCATTTCATAGCTTTGCATATCAGACTCTTCAGGCTAATGGGGCAATAGTTTCCAGGGTCTGTAGTCACTCCTCCTTTGTGGAGAGGGATGACTGTAGTGGTGCACCATTCGGTAGGGACAAAGTCTGAGATGAGGCTGTGATTGAACAGGGCACACAGGTGAGGTGCCAGTTCACTCTGTGGTTCCTGTATAGCACAGCCAGGGATATTCTCAGATCCAATAGAAGCTGTATTCTTGGCCTTGGACAGTGCTGTTTTAACCTGTGCAGCAGTAATTAATACTGGGTGCCTGGCAATTTACTCGTATTGAAGCTGTATTCTTGGCCTTGGACAGTGCTGTTTTAACCTGTGCAGCAGTAATTAATACTGGGTGCCTGGCAATCTACTGGTATTCTGATTGGTCCTTTAGGGGGGTAAAGTTGGCACTGAATCTGTTGGCCAGTATATTGGCAATATCGGTTGGCTCAGTATAGGAGGTGCCATTGTGCAGTAGCTCAGATCAAATCTGGGTATTGCCATGGAGATTCTTTACATAAATATAGAAGGCCTTGTGGTTGTCTTTACTATCTGCTGCAATTTCTGTTTTCATAGCTAGCTTTAGAGGATTTGATGAGGGATCTCTACTTTTTATTGAGGCTGATAAGGGAGTTTTTCCAGTTTTTGTACTTCACCTTATTCCGCATCAGTTTCCTCCTTCTGTTGTAGAATTTGTTTATGGCAGGGAACCACCAGATTGGCTTCCTTTTTTTGGAGGAGAGCATTTTTATTCTATTGAGTATGGTGAGATCCATGCATTTGTGTAAGTGTTCGTACAGTGCATTTGTGTATGATTCGGTGGTCATGCAACTATTCTCCATTTGCATGGGTGCCATGAAGTTTGCCACCTCTGTTTTTAGTAGCCCAAAGAAAGCTTTGGAGAAGTTTTTCATGGTGGTTACCTTTGTGGGGGTAGGGTGGGAGGGATGTGGATTTCCAAGGTGATTCTGCCTCTAGTGGAGGTAAGAACGAGCTGGTCCAGGGCACTAGAATTAATGAATTCTAGGGAAACATAGGGTAAATGTATTGGTACATGAGTAGTTTTCCCAGTTAATGGTGGGGTAGTTGAAGTCACCCAGTATAAGAGTGTTAGATTGGACCCTAGAATTCTCCAGGGTGCTTAGGAATGTGGAATGTGAGTCTTAGGACATGGTTGGGAACCTATAGCAGGCTGTGACCTGAATCGTCATCTTACCCAATGTTAGCTGCACCTGAAGTATCTCTGATGCGTTATGTTGGGCTATCAGTCTGGAGGTATGTGCATCATTTATGAATATGGAAACATCAATAGTGAGGCACACTGATGTCCCACTCAGTAGGATGAATAAGGAGAAAGTAACAGTCAGCTGCCTGTCAGGTGCCAGAATCCACCATATCACACACACACTCAAGTCTGTCAACAACAGGTACTGTTATAACTCTGTCATAGTACAACCTGGCGTGAATGATTTGAGACGTACTTCCCTGGACTGTATGAAGAGAGACATGATTGAGCTCAATGAATATGTGTCCCAGGCAGGTATGTCCCCAGCCTTAAGTAGCATTCTACCCTCACCAAAAACGATGCCTCAATGCAAACAGAAAATGATTGACTTTAACAATTGGCTTAGTTTCTCGTGTCATTCCAGGGGGATTCAGTACATGACAGCCTGGGAGGATATGATCGACAGACCACGATGCTTTGCTAGAGATGGCCTGCATTTGTTTCACTTGGGTTTCAGGCTTCTGGCAAAGGCCCTTGCTTCCCCCATAGTGCCTTTTTTAGGAAAAGTCATGAGGTCAATACTACCAACATAAAAATTTCAAGAAAACGCAAATTAAAGGTCATGCTGCTAAATGCTAGGAATCTAAACATGAAACTGCACTCATTGCAAGCATTCTTAACCGTGGAAGATGCTGACATTTGTGCAGTCACAGAAAGCTGGTTCAAAGCTACGGAGAGCACCCGAGCCTTACCTGGTTACTCATCCTATCATACATTTAGACCCAAACTGTGGGCAACAAAGTCAAAGGAGGAGTTTCAATATATATTAAAGGCACACACACACCTCCAAGCTGGTTAAACAGTATAACGCACAGGAGACCTCCAGGTGCAGTTAACCATTGACAAAACCCCTATTCAAATTATAGCTTGCTACAGGCCTCCAAATTTGACTCGATGCCCATGCCACCTATCTGGACCTCTTCAAATCTATCGAGATTCAACCCTTTGCCCTGATCCTGGATGACTTTAATTACCCAACCATGAATTGGAAAAACTACTCATGCCAGAACACAACTGCCCAGAGATTCCTCAATTTTATCAGTGCAAATGTATTGGAACAGCTAGTCGATACCCCACAAGAGATGATAATATCTTGGACTTGGTATTAACCAACATGAGTAAACACTGCAGCACCCCTACAGTATCATCGTCCATGGTAAGATCCGATCATAAAGCGGTCACTTCTGAAGTCACTATCTTCCCTGACCCCCC
>NC_056744.1:1422008831-1422031331 GCF_019279795.1 Protopterus annectens
CCAGTTAACCCGATGTTTTGATTCTCAGTTATTAATTTTCATTGCTGTTTTGTAATAGTGAAACAGCAAGATCTCAGCTTGTGAAACTATTGTGTTAACCATTGCATGGTGTTTCTCTTTTCTCAGTGGTTTTGAGACCATGGAGTAAGCATATTTAAGCAAGTGTGTGTGGGAGTTTTGCCCTCACATGAAGTTGTAGTCTTGCCTTCTTGAGAAAATACTGACAGTAGTACAGATGGTGTTTAGGGGAGCTGTGTTGTCAATCAGTTGTGATCAACCATGTAGGGTCTTGGGTACATTCATTCATAAGGGAGGCAAAATGCAGTTAGAGTAATGCATCCATCCTTAAAACGAGTAAGTGCAAATTATGATGATGGTTGTGCCTAATTAAAAGGATGTGTAGGCACATTCTCTCCGGTATATTTACTGTTACTGTCTTAGTAGTATTGCATGATTTAACTAATTTATCAGTTTTTCCATCTTTTGCAGGCCACCATTTTTTGTTTATTCTTTCCCTGTAGACCGTGGTTTGAAATCTGAAGATATGAGCTATCAGAACAATATGATATTGAGCCTTAAAAAGTATTTTCACCCTTTTAAGATGCCTTAACTTGCAATGGACTTTCATGTTAGTGCTCAGCTAGGCTGTAGTCATGAGCAAAAAACGTACATTTTTTGGTGCTAAGTTCTGCGTGTAAGGAATGTCATGTGAAGATGGTTTTGTTGTGTCACTTTTTACTTCTAGTTTGTGACTGGCTGCAGACCTAGACAATCTAAACACAGTGCTTAATTCAGAAGGTATCTGGCTGAGACTGCTACACTTTTTCTGGAAATATTATTTTCTTTTATTTATGCTGCTGATTAATATGAATTCATTTGTTCAGCATGTAGGTTTACTTTTGTGGTCATCTGTACAATTAATTTGTGTTGTGAGGCTGCACTGCAGGGGAAGAATGTTCCCTTTGTGTCTAGTTACAGCAACCATGCATCATATTAATTATAGGGTTAAAGTGCATGGGGTACAGGCCCCTGATAATTGGGCAATGGTAATCTAGTTTGAGCAACCATGCATCATATTAATTATAAGGTTAATGTGCACGGGGTGCACGTGAGCTAGTTACAGCAACTATGCATCATTTTAATTATAGGGTTAATGTGCACGGGGTACAGGCCCCTGCTAGGTGGGTAATGTTGAGCTGTATTCTCACAACAAACAGTACTTTCTTACAGTGAATTAAGTTGTTTGTTTCACAGAAAAGGATGTATTTTTTGTTGCTGTGTAAATTTGTCTCTTTTTATTTTGGTGGTGTTGTGTGTTTCATACCTGTTACAGGACATTCATCTGTGTAACTTTGAAGCCACATTTTTGTGTGTAAAATTATAGTGCCAAGATAAAGATTAATTCTAAGTTCTCAGTTATCCCCATTTCTTTCCAGAGGAACAAACCGTTTTCTAGTAATTCTTCTCTGTAGTAACATCTTCAAGTAGCAGTTTGAAGTTGTGTACTGTAACACTGTAATGCTGGCATACTTAGTCATTCAAGCACAAGCTAATGTAGTAGTGATGATATGTTAATATCATGTTCATTTAATGTTGATTGCATGTTGTAATTGAGGAGTGAGCTTGGTCTGGATCATGCCTGAAAATAGTCTTTGGTCTAGCATATCCGCCTAGATAACAAAGGCAAAAACATAATGAATGAAGAAATAAGTAATAAATAAAATAAACTAGTTAGATTTCTTAATTTGCTTATCATTAATCTTGATTTAGACCTGCAAGGCATGTACTGCTTGTGCCTGCAGCCAATATAGATGTATTACTGGATCTCCCATGCCTGGCAAGGTCACTTGGTGCTCTGTTACTTTTATTTATCTATTTGTTCATTTTTCTTAAGAGCTTATAACAGTGTTCCACCTGGACCTTTTTCAGGATCATCCCAGGAGCACTGTCCGGTTAAGAGACTTGCTGGGAGTCACAAAGCAGGCTAATGGAAGCTGATGGAATATATTAGGGAGGGCATCTCTCTTTTGATGTTAGTCAGATGTAAAAAGATGAGACATGTGCTTCTGCTGTTCCTATAATATAATTTAAATATTATGTGTTTATGTATGTATGTGTCTGCATTGCATGAAACAATCAGAGAGACACTGAGAGTTCTAGTTTACTGTCACAGTCTTCCAATGTCAATCATGGGACCATAATGTCAAGGACCTTAATGCTGAAGACCACAGTGTCAAACATCCTCAAAAAATGAATCTCCCCACCAGTGCAAACCCATAAACAAGTGATAACATTGGTCCTGTAGGGGTGTCAATCCAGGATGGTGTGCTAACATGGGTTTGGCAGAGGTATGGACCCAAGAACAAGTGCTTACATGGGTCTTGCAGGAGGGCAAGTTTGGGAGCTCAGCACTGTAGTCCTTAATATTATGGTCTTTGGGATTTTGATACCTGGAGTATATGTTTCAATATTGTGTGATTACGGATATATATATATATACATATATATATATATATATATATATATATATATATATATATATACATACATAAATATATATATATATATATATATATATATATATATATATATATATATATATATATATATACATATATATACACACATACAGATTATTGTAGTGAGGTGCAAGTATTTTCCAACCTTAGGGGGAAAAGCATTAATCCACAGTGAACTGGTACTTCCTGAGAATTGAAGTTGCTGGCTAAACTTCCTTAAACCAAGAAAAAAGAATAGTCTGTAGCCAGTCTCACTTTAGACTTCAGAGAAATAAGCCACTTGTAACTTGTTTAGAAATTGATAATTCTTTATTAAACAGATGTGATTTAATTCTTAACAGAGCTTCATCATAGACGTGATGCGTTAGGTGGCTTTTTTTATATATAAATTGAATGAATTTGTAAAGATGCATGATACTGACTGGATTTTCAGAGTGTGTTTTCCAGTTTATATTAACATTTTCCAGTGTTATGGTTTCATGAAGGATTTTTGAGGAGGCCCAGCAGAGTATATCTTCCAGTGTTTTGGCATTGTTATTTATAAACACACAGACACACACACACACACACACACACACACACACACACACACACACACACACACACACACACACACGCACGCACATACACGCACACACAAAGACACACACACGCACAGACACACATGATTATGATTGTCTTCTGAGTGTTTAGTTTTAGCATGGTTGGCAGGATTTCTGAATTAGAGAAAGCTGGCTGGATGTGGAGGAAAGGGGAGAGATCAAGAGTGTGTTTGTAGAAAATAGCAACACTGCCAGCTTTTATGTTGGTGCTGTATAATCTTATGATGTTATAGCTTGGTCGAGTAATTTCTTTATGTCTTCTTTCCTGGTGGAGCCACGTTTCTCTGGCAACTATGATATCTGGAATGCGCAGTGCTATCCATTTTTGCATGCACTTCAGGGAGTTTTTTATAAATACTTTGTTAAGTTGATATGGTATAAATGACTGCTAGGATGGTACTCTGGGTGAGGTGGTAGTGACAAATGAGCTGCTATGGATACTGTCTCCCACCAGAAACTCATATAAACTCTCAGCCTTGGGGCTCACTAACTCTTCAGTCCAGTACTTCCATCTCTGCGCCTCAAACAGAACACAAGCAGTGAAATGTGAAAAGTAATGTATCCATCTTTTTGCCAGTAACTATTGGTGACCCACAAGGATATATACTAGGCCCTGTACTTTTCAACATACTCATCAATGACCTCTACACTCTTACAAAAACTGGTACTCCTGTCCAAAGCACTGATGACTCAACCTAATCTGCTCTGTCAAAAGTCTTTCAAAGCTCCAAGATGTTACACAACATTCCTTGTTATCAGTTGAACTACAGCTAATAATTCACAACTACTCCTAAACCCTAGAAAAAATACTGCTCTTTACCCCAGAACACATCTCTGCCAAAACAATACTGTTCACTACCGTCTGTGCTAGCAGCTGCACAACTGAACATGTCAATCACACACAGTTACTGGGTGTCATCATATATGACTAGCTGAAATTTGCCCACCATTTTTCGCAAGTCATCAAAAACTAATTACATTATGCTGAGTAAAAACCTACCATGCTGTCCTAATCAGGATACATATAACCTCTACATTCTAAGTGCCATCTCTCTATACTGCCTCAGTCGTCACTAAGCTTCAAGTCTCACAACTGTCCAAACATGAGCAATGGTATGATAAAATAGTCACAATCGCTGTAACATATAACAATAGAATACACCACTGCCTAGCACTCAGAAAATTAAACTGGTTAGAACTATCACATCACCTGCCTGTTTTTCAGCTAACTACAATACACACACTTCTCTATAAGCCAGAAAATTGCCCAGGCCTTAACAACTTAATACAGCATTGTCCCGCAGTAGAATGTTAGAGAAAATTACTAATTTTATTTATTTACTGACATTTATTAACATTTGATTACTGGGAAAGTCTGACTCGGTAAGAGTCATTTTCAGCAAAGGTCCGGGGAGAAATGCTCCAAAGTATTACAAAACATTTTGAGAACAATAATTTTTATAATCCCTTAAGCCAAATTGTCTAATACTGCAGGTGACTCACTATATTCAAACGGTATAGCTAAACTGTGGTGCTACTGAAATCCATTCAGAATGTAAACTAATTTAAAACACAACTAAACTTCCCCTATCAAATCATTGGATCTGGTCATGTATATTTCCAGCATAAATGCCATTGTCTTCCACTTGCCATGTGTTCAAACTATTTATGTCCACTCAAAAGCATATGCACATCAACCAGTATTCAAGTACCTGAACAGTTTAGTAGCATTTCCCAACCATTTAGATTGCTTTGTGACACTATTCACCACTCCACCTCTGCACTTCTAATATAAAACTTATGATAGCCATATATAACTGTCTCTGAACCTGCATAATACCCCACCTCTTGACTATGATATTAACATTTTCTGCACTACCAGGTTCCTTCCCTCACTTCCATTTTTTTGAAATTTCAATTCACTAATCACAAGATGCTGAATATTCAACATATAATAAATGCATGGATATCTTTTATTGTTTAATAGTTTCCTTTATTTCATATGAATGTAATCTAATTTGGCAATGTGTGTGTAATTGTTAATGTTACTTACTCCCTGGGATTCAATAAACTCACTGTAGGCTTCGCACTAAGCCTACATGGAGTTTACACGTGTGAGAGATGATACATGGTGAGCAGCAGTGCTCATTGCATAGTCATGCCACACACCACATTTAAACATAAATAGGTGAGGTTTCGTGGCTGGCAACAGTGTTGATGACCAGGAAACCATGTAAACGAACATGGATAGCAATCCTGTTTAAATCAGAGCATTGAAGGTCTGCAGTTTTGCAGAGAATGCCACAATGATCACCATGGCTTAACAGATAGCTCTCAATTTCTTAGTGCAAGACATCCAGACAAAGGCCAACATAATGGGGGGGGGGGACAATAACCCAGAAACAGGGACATGTTTAACATATTTGCTCTTTAGAAATGTGCTAGCATAACTAGGGGTTTGTGTTCAGATACATTTCCTGAAGGATTTGAAGTCTGAACCTCAAATATATGTAATTATTGAGTCACATCAGTCCTGAGATCATCCCAGTGATATGGTAGAAAACTACAAATTGGATAAAGAACACATCAAAAGATATAAAAGGAAAAATCTGGACATTGTGTAAAAGTACAGTACAGGACAGTATATCTATAGTGCAGATTATTGTGAAATCTCATTCCTGGCATTCTGTACTGAAGTTGTGTAAATGATCTGTAGGGGTACTTGGACTGCCCTGAAAAATAAACACTCGGGAACTAGGAGTATTGAATAGGGGCAAACAGATGAATTGTACGAATGAACACAGGGAATGGGGACAGGTGAAACAGCCTAATGTACAGCAGAGGAGGGCATGTCAATGGAAGATTGTTCTAGCAGCAATTCTAATCACATATCAATCTGGTACAGTAGGGACTGCACAGTAAAAATGTGTATTATGTGATTGTCACACAAGGTGACATAACAATGGAGAAGATGTCTGTGTGGGATAAGCATCCTTACATGAAGAATGCAGAGGGCATCTATCAGGGATGTTACATACAATTGGGGTAGGGTCCATATTGTGAAGCTGTGGAAAGTGATTTGCCTGAATATGAGTGTAATCTCATCAGAGGTCTCCAGAAAGTGGGACATGGGTAAAGGCTCATGGACAGCATTAAAAGAAGCAAGCACAATCATGGATAATATCAGAATAACACCACCAGTAACCCCATGCCTCTGACATAACATATGTAATTTAGAGTGATCAAAGATGATTCTGCACAAACACACTTATACAACTATTATGATACATCCACACTGTATGAGGTTAATCACACACAATATCCTAGCACTTTAAAATCTGCTGGAGGTGTTAGAAGGGACACTGCTATACCTGTATGCAACATTATGAGCAATACAGGCTAGTTGACTAGTGTGCATGGCATATATTTATGGCAAAATCCACACTGTCACAAGTGCTCCTCATGCCATTAATGTTGTCAGAAACCAATGTATGTACTGTGTGCATCACCAGAAGAGGTCACACTCATGCGTCTGGTATAACAACTTGATGAGAGTCCACACCTTCAGACAGTAGTGTTTATACCACAGAAAGAATACCTAGGTATGGCGTATATGATGTGTGACAGCTCACTTTGTCAAAGGTGGTACACTTCAGTTATACCATCACTGAAAGATGTGTAGGGAGGTACGTGAAGAAGGGTGCACCATACTCAGTTACTTGTGAGATGAAGGCTGTGAACTATGGAAGTATTACGGCCTGTGATGTGGATGTCCTTCACATACTCAGTAGTTGTGTTACATACCAGGGTGTAGTCAGCACTGAGCTCATTCTACATACTATCTTCCCTAGGACACAGGTCACATATCTATTGGTCTGATTATAGGGTGTTATGTCTACATTATACTTTATTTATTATTTATTTGTTTGCCATTTGTTAACTGGGTTGGTCTGCTTGGGCAGATGCCTTTTTTCAGCAGAGACCCGAGGAGAAAAGCTCCATTACAGCAATGAATTTTTTATACAATCATTTAAGTATTTAAGCATACAATCATGTGGAGCTACATACAGCAAAAATAGATTAATTTTATACAGTGTTAAAAGCAAAAGAAAATGTAAACATAGATATAAGTTGACTATGTGCCTTACACAGATTCAACATCATAATCATAGTTGAGATGGGAAATTTGCTAACCTAAATGTGAGTTAAGTGAGGTATACAGGTGCAAGAAGGAGGGGGTCAAGGCAGAAGACAAAAGAAAAGTAAAGGAAGGTTAATAGAATGTAAGAGGAGGGGGAGAATAGGAGGTAGAAATATGAAGTAATGATAGGAGTACTGTGGGATGGGAAGGGCAGAGAGTAGGAAATTCTAGAATACAAGAAGCAATAGGTAACTGTAAGTGATGATGGTAGAAGGAAGGGGAGGGGTTGAAGCAGAGTGGGCAGAGTTCAAGTAGGATCTTTACAGGGGAAGTTCCAGGAGTTAAGCAGATATTCCTTTATAGCAAGTTTGAAGTTGCAAGGGCTTTGGATGGTTCTGATATGGAGAGGAAGTTGGTTCCAAGTGGAGCTAACTGAATGACTATATAATACTTTTCCTATAGATTTATTTGGTTTTGTGATTTGAAGGAGGTGCTGATTGGAGCTTCAAAGTTCCCATTTGGGGGCATAAGGAGAGATGAGGGTTGCTGGAGATGAAAAGGCTGTAGATTGATGGAGGATACTATGAGTCAGATGCAGCTGAGACAGAAGGAGCTGATTATGGAATTCTAACCAGGAGAGCTTTTATAAGGAGAGGCAGTGATGTGAGCAATTGGGGAGATTTGTGGCAAACCTAGCAATTTTGTTGTATGTGAGCAAGAGTTTGGTAGACAAATTTTTTTGGAGGTTAGTGAAAATTGAGGTGGTGTATAGTAGGGTTGGAAGTAGGTAGACCTGAGCTAGGGAGACTTTAGATTCTTGGGTTAAGATTTTTTTATTTCTGTATAGCAGTCCTAATTCTTGGCGTGTCTTCTTAATGCAGTTATTGATGTGGATGTCAAATTTAAGCTCATCATCTATGAAAACCCCAAGAAGTTTAGTGTAAGACTCAAAGTTAATGGTAGTGTTGTTTAGAGAAGAGACTGGGAAAGAGGATTTGAGGTGTTGGAGGGACTTGGGGAGGAAGAGAAGTAGTTTTGTTTTGTTGGGGTTTAGTAGCATTTGGTTGGAGGTGCGCCATCTTTCAACAGAGTGGAGGGTGTCTTGAGTGAGGGTGAGTAGGTGGGATATATTGTCAGAGGTTGAGATGATGGTTGAGTCATCGGCATATTGTATGAGTGTAGAGGTGGGCCATGATTGGTAGAGATTATTAGTAAAGATGTTAAATAATAGCGGGCCCAGGATGGAGCCTTAAGGCACTCCAATTTGAACAGGGAGGAAAGATGAAGTTACTGAGAGCCATTTGACTGATTGAGCTCTATTTGATAAGTATGAAGAGAACCAGGATAGAGTAGAGGTTGAGAGATTAAAGGAGGAGAGTTTGGAGAGAAGGAGGTTGTAGGATACAATGCTGAACGTTTTAGGCACGTCAAGGAAGAGGCATAATACTAGTTTGTTGTCATTAAGAGATGTAGCGATAGAGTGAGTAAAGGACAGTAATGCTGTATTTGTACTATGATGTGGTCAAAAACCATGTTGTGTTGGGGTAAAGAGATTTTCATCTATGAGATGAGCTTCTTGTGTACACACTTTTCCAGAATCTTAGAAAGAGGGGATAGAATAGCAATAGGCCCAAAGTTGGCGGGGTCAGTGGAGTTACCTCCTTTATGTAAGGGTATAATGTAGGACTTTTTTCCAGATATTAGGGACAGAATGTTTCTGAATTGACCTATTGATAAGTGCAGAGACTGGATAGGCAATAGAGGGGGCAGCGAGTTTAGGGTATAGAGGAGGTAGGTTGTCAGCATAAGTGGAGCAAGGTTTTAGTTTTTAGAGTAGAGATCTGATGAATGAGGTAGGGACAGGCTTGATAGAGAAAGGAGTTTTGAGGGGGAGTGAGGAGTTCCAAGGTAGGTATCTGTGTTTGGTTTAATTAGGTTTTGTATGGAGTTAATGAAGAAGGAGTTCAGGAGAGTGGCAGTTTCGAGTGGTGAGCTGTTAGAGATGGGTTGGGAGGAGATGGATTTCCTGGGTATAAGAGTGTGCTGATAGTACTGCAGAATTTTAAGGGATTTGAGTGGGGGCATCGTTGTGGGTCAAGATAGAGGGATTTTTTGTCAAGGGTGACGTGTTTTTGCGATGTTTCATAGTTCCCTGTAGTTATGTAGAATAGAGGGTGTTTTGAGTTTATTCCAGATTTTCCATGCATTATCTCTGTTTTGCATGAGGGAGACAGTTCCTTTGCTTATCCAGGGAGCATAGCTGGATTTAACCAGAATTTTTCTGATAGGGGCCAGGGAGATGAGGGTGTTAAGGAAGATGCTACTGAACTGAAAGACAGCTTCTTTGAGGTGGAGGTTGAATAGAAAAGGCCAATTTATAGAAGCGAGTGTTTGGTTAAATTAAGTCAGTGTTAAATTTAGATAGAGTTTGACAATACTTGTATTTGTGAGGTTTGGGAGACTGAGATAGCTGACTCTGGATGGGGGTTGGGTGATGATCACTGAGAGTGTCAAGGAGAGTGGCGGCATTATGCTAGAGGTTGGGGTGAGAGGTAAGTATCCAGTCAAGAGTGCAGCTAGTATTAGATTGTTGAATATAGTGAGTGGGAGAGTTGATGAGCTGAGAGAAACCATATAGGTTAATGGCAGCATTGGGGCAGTTTGAGGTCAGAGTATTCCAGTTGATGTTAACATCCCCTAAAATAATTGTTTCATAGGGGATGTTTTGTGAGATCCAAGCAAGGAAGTGTTTGAGTATAGGGATATTATTGCCAGGAGGTGTGTGTATATATATATATATATATATATATATATATATATATATATATATATATATATATATTGCAGCATTGGCTGTTTTTATGTTTGTTTAGGTTAGAGTTGACTATGAGTATTTCGGCAGAGTAAAAGCTGGGAGAGGGGAATATGGTAGCGGATGGACTGAGAAATGTTCTGAGTAAAGTATAGCTAACCCACCACCTTTTTTAATTGGTCTATCCTGGCAGAAGAGCTTATAGCCAGGTCCTAGGATTTTTTTGTTTGATATGTGGGGTTTTAGCCATGTTTCAGAGATGCTCAGGATATCTGGAGTATGTAGAGATATCCAGGAGTGTAATTTAGGGACTTTGTTTAGGGTACTGCAAATATTGAGTGCAAGGATTTTGAGGTGTTTGGTAGATGAGGTGGTATGTGATAGTGAGGAGAAGTGGGTGGGACCATGACTTGGATGTACATCACCTGCAAGAAGAAGGGTGAGTATAAAGGTAGAGAGAGTAAACCTAAGACGGATTGTTTTGAAGGATTTTATTTTGGGTTTTGCAATAATTCCCCCCATCTTTTTGTGTCATTGCAGGTGTTGTCATGGCTGTGGCAGCAATCTTTGGAGTGTGGTGATTATATATTATACTAATATCACAACTAGAGTCAGTGATTGTCCACAATCTGTAGTCCTTTAGACAGCTGGTTTGACACAGGATGTATATGTCAATCGTGATGTCTGTGACTTAAATAATGGACAAGAAAGGGCCTAGCAGACATTACTGTCATATGGACCTGATCACTGGACCTGAGATATAGTTAATTTCACAAATTTCAACATATTTACATGCAACGTATATGATAACAGTGGTCTCCCCACTTGATGTAGGTGTTTATTGCCACATCTGACAGTGTTGAGTGAATACCTCAGTGTGGATTTATTTAAAATGCCTTGGGATTGTCAAGTTCAAAAGGATGATAGTGTTGTCTTCAAGCATGCCCTCAATGAACTCTTTGAGTACATCTAACAGATATAACAGACATGATGAAGCATTAACAACTTACACAGCTTTGTTGCACACAACTGGGTTATTAATAGTGTCCAGTTAGAAAGCATCCATGATGACATGTTGATCTACCTCACAGATGTGGAGTGTCAGTATGTGTCTATGCATGCATGCATTGGGGGTTGTCCCCACAACTCAGATGGATGCATGTTGATGTACATCCTTCTACAGGAACATATTCTTAGTGGAAGGTGTGTTGTGTGTATTCAAGTGTGTCAAGAAGGTGTATGTGCTGAGTCATGCGATATGCGATTTGTGTTGTTGTCACAGCTCAATGGTTCTGTGTGATAGGCCTGGATGATTGTAAGGCAGTGCATACTGCCTGTTCTGGTCTGGCCTGGGGTTGTGTGTACACGATCCCCCATGCAGGTAACATTGAGAAACTCTAGAGCTAGGGATTAACCCTTATGTCACTGGATGGGTAACCAGTTAACTAACTGACAGAACACATAATGTGAAAGTTGGTGCATCAACCTATACAAGTAGAGCTGTCACCATTGCCATATACCAGGGATCTGTGCTTGGCCCTTTGCTGTTTGGAATCTATTTCTCGATAATTCAGGCTGAAGTATACAACTTTTGGCTTACTACGTTTGCTGATTCTTGCATACTGGGTGCAATCACTGAGTCCACCTTTCATGATAACATATTACAGGAGGGGCTAACACAGACAAATCATTGCTGACAAAGCCACACAGTCTACAGATGAATGCAACAATGTGTCTTTATTTTATCCTTCTGAAAAGTGGAATTTCCTGCTAATTACAGCATTGACAACAGAACCACTATGCTGAAACCCAGTGATGCAAGCACTGGGAACACACGTAGATAGCAATCTGAACTTCAACCAAGTGTTCACACAGTTATTGAAAAAGCGTATGTTGTACACATCATAGGTCGTACCATAGTATTCATATCGTAAGATTATATTACAGCATTGTACTCAAACCTCATCAGAACACTATTAGAGTATAATGCTCTTTTTTGCATGTAAATCACCAGACACATGCAGCAGATGAAGAGACCATAGGGGGTTCTCAACAAGAAAACACGGGGCCTACAAACCATGCCATGATGTATGTGGATAGACCAAAAGCCGTGTCACTGTAATCTGTATCGTATATGATGACATGACTTCTGTCTGGCCTCCAGGACAGTCGCTGACCCTGCTCTGGTGGGAATAGTGCACATCCACAAAGCAAATATAGCTGATGACATCAGCATTGTCTGTTGAGGAGAATATGATAATAACAGTGTCCCGATGGTGTAAAAGGCTCCCTATAATGTCAAACAAGAGCACAAACTCACACACACAAACACACACACACACACACGCACACACACGCACACACACACACACACACACACACACACACACACACACACACACACACACACACACTTATACACCCCAGTTGACTGCAGCAAGAACAGAACCATAGAACCCCTACCAATCTAAATACATACAGACTACAGAACTCAGTACTTTTCTTAAGCACCACAGCTCAAGTCAGACTTACAGTGTCTCAGGCAACACTTTATAGCTAATGACATCAGCACTGCCTATTGAAGAGAATATGGTAATAACAGTCTGTTTAGGAGAATATGGTAATAACAGTGTTCCACATTGCTGGTGTAAAAGGCTCTCTGTAATGTCAAGCAAGAACACAAACACACATACACCCCAGTTAAGTGCAGTGGGAATAGAACCCCTACCTACTTAAAGTACAGAGAGTACAGAACTCAGTACTTTATCTAAGCACCACAGTGAAAGTCTGACTTGGAGCATTTCAGACAAGACTTTATAGCTGATGACACCAGAATTCTTTGTTGTGGAGAATATGGTAATAACAGTGTCCCACATGCTGGTTTAAAAGGCTCTCTGTAATTTCAAGCAAGACAACAAACACACACGCATCCCAATTGACTGCAGTGAGAATAAAACCACTACCTATTTAAGGTACATAGACTACATAACTCTAGTACCACAGCACAAGTCTGACTTTTACAAGACTGCAGGTCAACTTACAGTAGATGACATCAGCAGGGCATGTTGGAGAGAAGTCCTGCATGAAATGTATGTGTAGGGATGTGCAAGTGTCAAAATACTGTCAATCCATGGGACTGGAGAGGTAACTGTAGGATGCACACTTCTGCTGTTCTGGATACACACACACACACATACCCCATTTGACTGCAGTAAGACTAGAACCCCTACCTATCTAAGCACACAGACTACAGAACTCAGTACTTTACATAAGCACAATGGTACAAGTCTGACTTTTGTAAAACTGCAGGTCAACTTGTAGTGAATGACATCAGCAGGACATGTTGGAAAGAAGATGTTGGGAGACCTGTAGAGGTTCATAGTTTCATATAGCCATAGGATGTTATTAGGCTAGTGGCCATAGGGTGTTTATAAGCCTAGCTTTGTGAAAACACAAGTACTTATTGAGCATAGTTAAATGGTCATTCTTAGCAATGTGATTTTGTAGTCAGTACCAACTGCCCCTGTCCATGAGAGACATAGATTCCACCCAAGGGGTGAATTTACAATCACCCATCCAGTTGTCTGAGGATGCAGTTGAATATGGTCATTGAGGAGCACTGCTTCACATGCAGTTGGAATCTATTACAGAGGAGTGGCAATCACTGGGAGAGATATCTGTGTCCCCAGCATGTTCTGTTTATTTCATATGCCAGGTTGAGAATGCTGGAGCAAGTTATTCTTGTCCCATTTGATTTGCAGATGTCCAGCATTTCCAGCAGGCCAGGGTCTGAGACTTCTCTGTAGGCCAGGCATAAGTCACCTCTCAGCAGTCTGCATGATACTGAGGACAGTGACAGGTATTTCAGTCTTTCCATGTATGTCATGTTTTGGAGGACCTGTATTCTCCCATGTCATAAACATCTGTTTTTTCTCCAGTTGCTGTAAGTGTCTGGTGAGGTGCAGACAGAAGGGTGCATTGTGCTCATTTAATGTTCTAATAAGGGAAGACTACAGAGAAGTTGTGAATTCCCTCATCTTGGATGTTATGCCCTTATTTATGAGGTGTGCAGTGTAGAATGTGTGTCTCACTGCTATGGACACATAGGATTGGAGTGTAGACTGCTATCAGCATGTGTTCCCAAGTCTCACAACACTATGTTTGAGCTTAGAGGGATGCAACGTATATCATAATTAGCAGGTGTACTTCATTGCCAAAGGGGACATTTTTTGCTTTAAGATTTAGTCTGTGAGTTTGGCATCAGTCATTTGTCTGTGTCAGCCCACCCTGTAACATGTAACATAGTTGGGGGACTCTGTATGACTGCGTCCATTTGACAGTGATCTGCCAACTTGGTAAGCCACAGGCCTTCTATCTTGCCTGGACTTCAGTAAAACAGTTTCCAAACAGTTGAGGGCCCAGCACAAATCCTTGTGGTATTCCACTGGTAAGTGGTCTAGTGGTGGAGGTGCCTGTTGGCTATCCATCTAGCCATATATGGGTTAATTCCCAGATGGCAGGTTTTCTCTATGATACCTAAATGGGGGATAGTGTCAAAGGCCATGGATAACTCAACATAGGCAGTATGTCCAGTTATACCTCATCCAAGTCTTTGGGATTGGTATCAAAGAACTCCACTGGGTTTAATAAGAAAAGATCTATCCTTAACAAAACAAAATTGGGTTGTGTCAAGTGTGTTGAAGGTCACCTATGTCCGTGTGGATAAGGTCCATGCTGATTCATTTCCTAGCCTTGTAGATCAGGCTTTTTAGGCTTATGGGTCAATACTTCTAGTTCTGTATGTTACCGGATGCATTGCATATCACACAGCATTTGATATTAATTTCTGTAGTGTGTGTGATATATATATATATATATATATATATATATATATATATATATATATATATATATATATATATGTGTGTGTGAAAAAAATACTGAGACACCAGGATTGCAGTGCTTGGGAGGAGGCAACACATGGCTGTATTATATTGTAAATATGTCTCTGGGTCAGATATTTGTATAAATCTTTGGATCTCCATTGGTTTTATGTCAATCTGGAGTTGGAGACAGCTTACACTTCTTGTAATTATTGGTTTTGTACTGAGCTGTAACCTCGCTAACTTGGAGATCTTCCTGCAAAACACACTGTTTTATTTTTTTCCAATGGAAGTCGATTACACCATTCTTAGTAAATGGGAATCAATAAAAGTGTAGTCAATGGAAGTGCTACTGACAAAGGCAAATTACAAGTGTGATAAGAAAAATTTGTGATTGCATGTTTACCACTGGTTTGGCACTTTTGTCTATAATGGACAGGGGCAGCCTGTGAATGCTTATGTGTACAAGCCTTTATCATAGCTCATAAAATTCCTTGGGTATTGACACATGTCAGCAATATTTTGGTAAATTTGGTGTACGCTTGGCTAGGCTGTTGGGCTGATAGCCTTGTAACCACCTTGGAACCTAGAAACCTACACCAAGTATTGTCAGGTTGTTTACTTAAGCAATAACCGATGGCATTGTGTGATATATTCAAGATTTACCCACGGTTGGCGTGGTTTAATCATGAGGGTGAAGCCCGAGTGATTAAATAAAGCCAAATGTGAGTAAATTTCAATATACCACAACCACGGAGTCGGTTATTGCTATTATACAATGACATTATTTAAGAAAAAAAAATACTTACTTTTCTTAAATAGTCCCCCAGATTCACTAATCTTCTGAGCAGGACTAGTTTAGTCCTGCACGGAAGCGCCCATTTAAGAGCAGGATGGCAGCGAGCCATGCATATTAATGAAGGCACGCTGCCCGAGCTCCTAGGCTTACACGGAGCATGTACGAGTGCTGGGAGGCATGTCTGAGAGCAGAGTTCTCAGAATAAACATGCTCCTGCAATGTAGAACAGCAAAAAATTGATAAGAAATGAACGAGATCGCTCATAGGTGTCCACATATCCTCAACAACAGTTCCCTATGTGTACAACAGCAACAATACATAAAAATCAGATGAAGAAACCCCTTTATTTGTTTTTTAAATCTGAGTACAACTAACCATAGATGTGCAGGTACGTGGGTGTGTTAGCTATGGTTAAAACGCTTAAAAGGCTAAAGAGGATAACAAGGAAGATATATGCAAATGAAGCAGCACAGCAGTAGTGTAGTGGGCAGAGCATTCACCTAATGAGCAGGCATTCCCGGTTTGAGTCCCACTGCAGCACAGTGTATTTTAGATGGCAAAGCACGTTATAACCAATATTTGTGTTGTAAAACCCACTAAATAACATATATTTATGAACTGGAGTACTGCAGGAAATGCACATGTGAAGTATCAGTGTCATAATGAATAAGGCACTAGTAAGCAGGTTTAAGCACAAATAAGCAATAGTAAGCATATGTAAGCAAAAGTAAGTGTGTTTAAGTGCGTTTGCACGGGGGTAAGCACTGCCTACACAGACTAAGCAATTTAGAAGCTAACTGAGTGTAAGAAACTGTAACCGGAAGTTAGCAGTGCTTAGCTCTGCGCAAACGCACTTACAACTGCTTTAAAGTACCTTAATCACTCTGTATCCAACGGCCCGTGTTCTGCCCAGCAAAAAAATAAACAGTCTCTGCAAGGCTCAAACCCAAGACCCTGTACACTACAGTCACAGTAGTTAACCACTAAGCCATCATAAGCAGTACATAAGGTTGAGGTTTCAGCAAACAAATCCTCACCATAGGAAAATCAAACTGAACATGTGAAATGAATCTATATACAGTGTGATGTTGTATAACCTGCCACATAACATAAATATGTGAACTGGAGTACTGCAGTAAGGCCAGATGTGAGGTGTTATGGTAATAAAGTGTTGAAGCTCCCAGGACCCCATAAAGTGTACGTACACATGAATCACGGATACCAGACACAGATATAACATGTAATGAATAATAAATCAATGCCTAAAGGAAAATATAATGCTAATTAAATATTAAGTAATGCTAAGCATTGCACAGCTCAGCTTACTTGGTGTAAGCAATGTGTAGGCTGGCTAACTCAATCTGCCCAGTGGTATACCCCTTTAAGCAGTGTCAACATAAGGTAAGCAGATGTGCCCATAGCTTAGCCTTTTCAAAACCATCCAATCACGGGAAAGTGCGGGAAATCGGGTGTATTTAAACCCCACAGGTGCAAATACTTCCCATAACTGGTTGCAGCTCCCTACTGTAGGCAGAATGGCTGGAGTAGAGGAAGGCACTCAATTTAGAGCACAGCGCTGGGGCACCGAGGAGTCCGGATTCATGGTATGGCTCCTGGTAAAACTCCATGAGCAGAGACTACTGCAGGGCCAGTACCAGGTCTCTCAGTATAAAGTGGAGGCCTGCGACAGTCTCGCCCATGACCTCACCAGTGCCACTGGTATGCCCTGGACTGGTGAGCAAGTCAGGCATCACCATGCTAACCTGAAGTGGCGGAGAGGTGATCTCTTGGAGCAGTGGATCCAAGAATCAAGGCAGATGGCCGATGCCCCAGCACTAAGTACTCATTCTACTATGTAGATAATGATTGCCTAGCTTGTGTATACTATGGAAAGGTAATGGCTAAATATCACTGTATTTCACTGACAGCTGCAGATGAGTGGGCTGTGAACCAGCAAGCCCATGCTGCTAGGATGCAAAGGCTGCGTCGCGAGGCAGGTTAGTAATAATTCATGTACTGTCACAACAAATAAGTATAACAGTTCTAGAAAGTGTTGTACTAGTATAAAAATGTATTGCGTATGGGATGTACAGAATAAACTAGACAATACAGCAGGAAAACTGTCATATAGGTTGTGTGGAAATAAAGGCATTATATCTTGTGAATAAAAGTGATGCAGCAGTAGCATTGTTGCCTCACAGCAAGAGGTTCTCCCATTCGATTCTTGGGTTGGGAGTGCCTTCTGTGTGGAGTCTGCATGTCCTCCCTGTGGTCAAGTGAGCATTCGAAAGACATGCGTTGAATGGGCATGCCTTCATTGAAGGTTGGGCATCGGGCTGGCAACTCGACACCATAAAAAAAAAAAAAACAACTGCCAATCATTAGCGGACCGGAGTTCCGCTGTGGCGACCCCTAACCTGGAAAAGCCGAAAGACAAATAACATATCGTGAATAAAAGTATAACCCCTGGAGTGCTTATGTACATTCTGCTTTCATATGTTGTTGTAGTGTTGCATTCTATAAATAGTACTGTTGTAATAAGCAGTGTTACCCACACTGTTGAATGCAGATAAAATGTGTAGCAGGTTCAATATAACAATGTTGGAAGTCCCAAGAGGTCAGTCATATTGTACAACTGAGGGAGACTTAGAAAACATTGGAATACTTCACACCAATTCCCTGATAGCACAGTGTATTGTGATATCAACTGTAATATTTTTACCATACACAGCAGGGGTTTAAATCCCGTTAGTGGTAGTAAGTTGTATGCATAATCATACCCCACAACCGTACAGAGTCTGTGAGAATGTTCAGATAGAAAGCTGTATGCATAATTAGACCCAACAACTGTACAGAATATGCTAGAATGTTCAGATAGTAAGCTGTAAGCATAATCATAACCATCAACTGTACAGACTGTGGCAGAATGTTCAGGCAGTAAGCTGTAGGCATAGTCATACTCCTCAACTGTTCTGATCTGTCCAGCATATCCAGATAAATGGCCCGTATCTGCTGCCCGGTAACCTGTTCCCCTGACAAATCAGTGTGATGATCCAAGAAATGTAGGCAGCTTTTATTGACATATAACTGATAGACCTGAACATAGTCAGAGAATGTATATGAAAACAAACCTGTCATTGTAGCATCTCACCTAAAGTGTATGACAGCTATTCTCAAAATATGTCACATTAACACCTGCATCCTGTCAAGCCTTGACCAGAGTGTGTGAAATAACAGATTGTTAGGTATGTGTATAACATCAACATGGAATCTGGGAGTCTGTGTAGAATTTGTCAGGTAGTGTTAACAAAGATTTCCTACACAGCTATAACAGGTAAGAGGTGTAGACTATAGGTACAGCACAGTTCACTTATATACTTGTCTACAAGCATGGAATCTGGGAGTATGTGCAGAGTTTGTCAGGTAGTGTTAACAAAGTTCCCTCCACAGCTATAACAGGTAAGAGGTGTAGACTGTAGGTACAACACAGTCCACTCATATACCTGTATACAAGCATGGAATCTGGGAGTATGTGTAGAATTTATCAGGTGGTATTAACGATATTTTCTCAACAGCTATAACAGGTAAGAGGTGTAAACTATATGTAAGACACAGTCCACGTATATACTAATCTACAAACATACCATTGTACAAAGTAAAAACATTGGGTAGTGTAATAATACATGTAAGGGACAGATCACTGCAGTGACTAAGAAAGTTGTGAAAACTACAGGGATATATTAGTTGTTAATTGACCTCCCTCCCTCTCACCCCCACCATATGTGCAACAATAACCTAATTACACACCTCGATGGGTACATGCACACGCCAAACTTTTGTTGGGACATATGTCCTGTTGGTTTATAAATATTCACATTTGGTTCTATGCATGTGCCATGTTAATATACTCCGATATTGTGGCCTGTTGCCATCAATGAAACCTGCATGCTGTTGTAAAGGCCAATGTTGTCCCATATATGCATGTGTTCTGCTCACCATGTAACTGTTGTAAATCTGGTGTCTTGGGTTAATGGGAATACCTATGCATGCTGCTCTAACTAATCCTGAATGCTCTTGACTATTGCTAACCGATATCTGTCCTAAAACTGCAACACCATAGCTTGTATGGGAAGGCCGGTCCCAGTGGACCCACCTGTCCCACCTCAGCTGGCCATGGCACAGGGCACCAGCACTTCTGAGGCCCAGCCTGGGACTTTCTCTTCCGTTGGCTCTGCACCACCTTCGGGTGGAACCATCTCAGGGGATGGGGCTCGGCCCCCACCCCCCAGGAGCGAGGGTGGAGAGGTACCTGTCACCCGCCGTCAGGTCCGGGCCAGGGTGCGTAAAGAACTCAACAAGGAGATTCGAGACCAGCTATGCCAGATTGAGGGCCGCATGGTACAATTAGAGGGTGAGCCTGCCCCTCCTATCCAGCCCCCAGTAGAGCCACCTTTTGGGCCATGAAGGTGCAGTGGTGACTGCCCATGGGTGGGGACCTCAGTCCCACTGTTTCCATTCGGGAGCTCATAGGCTTGTGACTTCCAAACACCCCTGCCCATCCAAGGTGTTTACCCCCCACATGTGTCATATACCGCCCCTGTATGCATCTCGTTTGTCTTGTCTGTTAACCTACCCAACCTACCTCTCCAAATATACCTACTACCCCACCCAACATCCCACTCTCATGTGAAAAAAAGGGCAATCTGTTCCCACAAAAAAATATCGCCCCATACATAGATGTCCATTTCGCACATGTCTCCACTGGACACAAGTAATTCGGTCTAATTGGCATCACAATGAATTATTGTTGTCCTCACCCCCACCCAGGGGTTTAAGTGTCTAAATCTATCTCCAAATTCAGTGTATATGTACAGCTGTTGCTGTAGAAGAAATGGGCAGCTATGGACCTTCCATGCAGCCTTCCTGCACATCCTTGGCTATTTGTCCTACTGTCTTTCCCTCTTTGTGCCCCTTTTTTCACCACTTTCCTATCAACCCCTTTTTCTTTTCTTTTAAAGAAATTAGTGTGAGGTAAGTGGGAGTAAGCACTTTTAAGCAGCAGTAAGGGGGTTTAAGCCTTTTTGTGCAGGGGTAAGCACTGCCTGCACAGGTTAAGCAATTCAGACGCTAACCGAGTATAAGAAACTGTAACCGGAAGTTAGCAGTGCTTAGCTCCACGCAAAACCTTGCAACTGTTTTAAAGTGCCTTAATCACTCTGTATCCATGCTCTGCCCAGCAACAAAATAAACAGTCTCTGCAAGGTTCAAACCCAGGACCCTGGACACCAAAGTGATTTACCACTTAGCCATGGCAGATATACATAACCCTGATGTTTTCACAAACATATCATCCAGCGCAATCATTCAACAGTACAGTATAAATGTAGTTATATCATACCACACAACCTCTTAATGTAAGAATTCTGGACAAAGTGTGCCAAAGTGTGGGTACAAATAGGGATATATGTCAAATATTGGTCTTATACACTTAAAATGTTGCTAGTTAAACAGTTATATGTATGAAAGCACATATTTTGAAGGAGTTGAAGTCTGAAACACAAAGGTGCCGTCATTATTTACTGTCTTCAATCCTGAGATCATCCATGTCAATTGACAAGAGAATGAGGTACAGGCCAAAATTATGAGCCAAACATGCATGGAGATATGGACAAATATATATCTGTAAATGTAGACAGACAGCTATATATATGTATGACTCACAAATAATCATATAACATGAATTGTATATAGATAGATAAATATGTTCATATGTATGTATGTATATATATGTGTATATATATATATATATATATATATATATATATATCTATGGGGGTTTTACATATATAATTATGTATATATATATATATATATATATATATATATATATATATATATATATATATATACAGATAGAAATGTGTATAGCATTAACATGGGAACAACATCCTGAACCACTCACTACAACATAACAGAACATATGCACTGTTAATGGGGGTAGGGACTCAAATGAGGGATACCTGGTAATTAGTGCTATGTTATCCCCCTCCACAGTAGGGTTACCACCCATCCCACTTTGCGAGGGACAGTCCCTCTTTGGGCAGTTGTGTCCTGAAAAACAATTGTAAAAATGGCAAATGTCCTGAGATTTTAGGACAAAATTATTTCCTATATTTTATGTAATAGTTGCATAAAACAGTCTGTATCTGAAACACCTAAATGTTATAAGAAACAGGATAAGCAACTAAAATACTACAAGTATAAGCTTTTATTTAGGCAAAAAAGTGAAGTTCTGTCCTTTGTACTGGCCGTGGGTATGTTTCTCCCTGCAAAATCTGACATTTGTACCAAAAATGTCCCACTTTGGGCATTTGAAAAGGTGGCAACCCTACTCCACAGCCCTAACAGATATGCTGTGCAATCCAATATCCAGCCCATGCAGTTCTTGACTCCAGGACCCTCCACAACACAGCTACAATGGTTTAACAGTAAGCCAATTCACCTGTAAAATGTCAGGGCAATATCTATAACATATCATGCAGAAACGTCATTCTACCGTAGGGAATGTACAATGTGGAAGGAGTACACATTAAAATGGTGCAGATATGCACACACATCTATACACTGACAAATATATTCAGGTATATCTATATATATATATATATATATATATATATATATATATATATATATATATATATATATATAGTATATGGTTGCACACTATACATTTCACAGGTGCCA
>NC_056744.1:1422036331-1422063831 GCF_019279795.1 Protopterus annectens
ACAGCTGTGGCCACTGACATCCACTCTCGCATACTCTTATGTAGGTCCCTCCAGGATACCACCAAGGCAGCAGCCTGTAGCTGGTGAGTATGGTTTATGTTCATGCTTGCCAATACACCAGACATGTAATAGCTATGGGATATTCCATGCGCACATCTAACACACTTACCCATACTGCATGCTGTACATGTTCAAATTTTATTGCTGTGAAATGCACCGCATCACAGTAGAGACCATGATGGATTATTGGAAGGGTATATCAGACACATGCAAGATATTTAACATCCTGTCATTGTGAAATGTGTCCACAGGGATGAGAAGACTGGTGGGACACATGGCCTACAGTAGGGATATATGTGAAACAACGCCTTCATATGGTGCTACAATAGTAAATATACCTATATTACAATAGCAACCGTTACAGATCGACACTATGGCATAACATAGTACTGTGGTCCACTTAATTAGCTGGTAGTAGTCTGTTGCATTTAGTGCCCCATTCCTGGGACACTGCAAACTGACACATGTGTAGGCTATAGTTGTCAAGCATCTGCAAAAAGGCTGGAGATGGGGAGGGTGTGTCATCATGACATAGCAGTGCACTGCAGCATGGATCCTACATATGCTAAGAATGACTGTATCTGCACACAATCAGGTTCAATAACTGTGGCAGTCGTAACCCTAACTCCACAGTAATAGTGATGGCAGTGTGTGAACTTCAAGGGATGTGCACATGAGTAGACCTTGCAACCATGCAGAGTTGTGGGACATGTGTAGAGCACCCACCATAGCCATGGTAAGGTCTGGTGGTTGTCAGTGTAATAGACTTGTATTGGTCATACATGCACTGCTGAGGTGATCTGTAAACCAGACTTCAGGCATTCACAAATGACATCTGTCCACATATCATCCCAGGTATGTGTCGTTCAAACACATAGGGGCTGTAAGCATTGGAGCTGACATAACTGACACAGTACTACACATGCAGCAATGGTTTGTACACCTGTGAGGTGTGGTCACAGTACAAGGCAGGATGCAGAACAGGTCCACAGTAACATGGGTGCAGTGTTATCAAAGGGAAGGGCCATCACCTACCAACACAGCCTATGCATCACACACATGTATACTGGTGCTAGCATGAAGTCACTATAGCTGCACTGTATGCTGCTGAATGCCATATGTAATGCATACTGACAGAAAAATAGTGGGAGGATTGTGTGTACAGAAGTTGTGCAACCTCACATGTAGGTGTGTGTGTGGGGGGGTGGGTGAGTGTGTGTTTATTGTCTCTGTAAGTGCAATCTGGTGGAGTGGAATGTGGTCGATGCATGTCAGATGTGTGTGTACATGTGTGTCTGTGTGGGTGTCCATGTATGCACAGGTGATTGTGGGGTTGATCACATGGCAGTATTTCTCCTTGGGATCGTGCCGTATATGGACATGGAATGACGCATGAGACACCGGGAAAACTCGTCTGATATGTGATCACAGGACAGCTGATAGTATAACAAGGTCTTTAGCATGGAACATGCATTGGGAGGGAAAGTACACACCAGGTATACACATCATATTGCCATCAGGAGATAGATAACTGACTACCCACGTATGCAGCACTACTGATGCAATGGGGAATTACCAGAGCACACCAGTGAGTGTATCCAGATATTACTGTTGTCCACATGATAGGTTGATTGTGCAGCAGATGTGGCATGGACTGAGCAAGACTGTAGTATGAGACTCCGGTGTGCGAATATGTAATGAATTTAGTAGCCCCTACCATATAGGGGCCCTGTACACGATGACCAGACATACACAGGGTTAACACTGGATGACAGCAGTGAGGCCATGTACAACCTACTCCACTCAAGTCAGGGAGGTGATGGAATAACAGGTCATGTGTTGTGATCACACGTGTAGGCATGGAGAGGAATGATATGTTAATGGGTAGTATTAATGAGTGTATGTTAGCAAGTGCCATGCAGGATGGGGAACATATGTAACTTTATGTAGAACTGTCTGTAAACCCAGGGACAGGGAGGTAGTAAGGTGGACTGTCAGTGTGTGTGTGTGTGTGTTTGTGTGTGTGTGTGTGTGTGTGTGTGTGTGTGTAAATGTGTGTACTGTTATGCAATGCTGTACAGGTCTTAAAGTGTGTGTTTGTTTCCCCCACAGGCGGCGAAGTGGGTCAGGGTCTCTCCTGCATGCAATCTGAGGTTGGTGCCCATACAGAGACCGGTGATGATGATGGTACTGTTGAGGATCATTTGCCATCACCCTCCTAGCCACCCCAAGCCCGGACACAGTTACAGTGCCCATACACACTCCATCATCAGTGGCCATAGCAGAGGGACAGTTGACGGTTGGTGCCAGTGCCCAGGAGTGTGTGGTTTCCATGCCGACTGTGTCGAGTTACAGACGTCATAGCTGGATGTCCAGCAGGGCACCACATAGGCAGATGTACCGTGGTGCTCGTGGGAGGGCCGCTGGTCATCATACCCCTGGCAGAGGCGCCACAACTGGTACCACTAATTGCATGTTTCAGGCTGTCATGGAGGCACATGCACATATGGAAATCCACACTAGACAGGGCCTGAGGCTGCAGAGGGCTGCTTTCTCATCTGCAAGTGACAACATCCGTGAACTTGCTGCTGCACTCCGTGAACAGAACGAGATCATGGATAGACGATGGGGTGAGATGGTGGGCCTCCTCGACCGTGTTATGTCCGTGCTTGAAAACTTGGTGGGAGTGGTGCGATGGCCGTGTGAACGTAGGCCAGAAACACCAGCAGCTGGTGGCCGACGTGGATGTTACAGGATGCCAAGCCACTCCTGTAGTGGCAGTACCAGCCCCAGCACATCACTGGGGCTGCTGTCTACACCACACCACAGCAGGCCTCGTGCACATGACCCTGGCCAGTCCCAGGCGGGAAATGGTTCCAGAGGACAACTGTCATCATCAGGGGAGAGTAGCACATCAAGGTCTGTTCCTGCATGTGTCCATGGCACCCCTGGCAGGCACAGTCAGTGTGTCCGTGGCCAGAGGCGGTGAATTGCACACCCTGCCAGGTATGGTTTGCAGCTGTCCAAAAACACCTGTATAGGGCAGCCACATGGCAGAGCTTTGTGCATGCATACCCACACACTATGCAAACACACCTAGGGCAACCTCATACTGACACACACCACATCACCACGCCCTGATCAATGATTTAAACCCCTCACCCACACATATTGTGTCAAATGTATGGACCACCCTTGGCCTCTGGCAAACCAGCAACACACCCTGTGCATATGAGGATACCTGTGCCACATCCCTGTCATCCATAACATCGATGCAGGGACAGGCTAAAATGGTTCTGATGCACACAGTGACTGTAATAGACTACACCAATATATTACAGTGTAAGATGTTGTCGCGGGTAATGTGTAATGCATACATGTCACGTAGTGTAGCCATCCAGCTATGATGCATTTCAGCTGTTAATAACACTGATTGATTGTGATCTCCATAATGTTATCCATTTGTGTTGGAGGTGTACATGTGTCAGCAGGAGGATGGACTGCAGTCATATTCCACAAGGGTTATGGTACTGTGGTGACACCATGGCTGTGACATATCCGGTGTGCAGTTGCACACATGTCACAGGTTTTTATAACAGTTATTGCCTGTGCCACATTGACAGATGACCTGCTGGGACATGTATAATCTACAACTTATTATGCAATTCGTATGTCAATCCATCCACATACACGCACATCCTTAGTTGGCAGCACTGTGAGTAGACCCCTACCTAGGTAGGTAGTGCTACTGAATTGTGTGGCTTTCATTGCACACCACACAACATTTAGGGTGAGGTGTGTACCAGGTTACATGTTACATGCAGAACATCCACAAGCATGTAAAATATGGTAATGGGAGATGTAATGGTTGTATATGGACAATACATAGTGTATCTTACCATCATATACACATTGACAGACACATAACAGGCAGACACACATCTTAGAGACCTGGGCTTATTGGTGCTAACTAACTAGTCCATGTGTCCAATGTGTTACAGGTAGGCTGCATACAGCACATGCGTAACTGGGCTGTATTGTGGTGTCAGTTACCTGTATGGTTGATGGTGACAGTGGTCACCAGAAAGTGGTATATGGGACATATACTGGGTGTACCATGGTGTAATGACAGTGTACACAGCACCCACATCCTCCAGTGGATTTTGTACGCACTGGAACCCATTATGACACTCTGACATACCCACTATCACACATTGCCCATGACGACAATACAACCCATTGTATATCACAACAGTGGTACTACAGGGATATACATCTAATGCACATGCCACAAGCATAGTAGGGTGTTGCATTGCCATGCCTCACCTATGGGCAGAGACAACACTATCTGTACTACTGTGTGGCGATGTGTAGTGTAATAGGAGTATGTGGCCTCAGAATGGTGTACCCTACAGATATGCAGACATGCACACATACACACACTTGGCAGACCTCATTGGGTTTCCCATGCCAATTGACCCATTTGTACAACACCATTGTGCTGGTACTGCAAGTCACATGTAGCCATTAGGGAGAGGAGTGCAACAGGGTACATGTCATGTCCAATACAGCAGCGGCCACATCTGACTATGGCAATGGGTGTTGAGGTGGTTGTGAAGGCCATCGTAGAATTCCCAACTAGAGGTGTACTAACACACAAACACAGCTACACTGCTATCCTCAGTAATGCACATGTACACGTGTCAGTACTGTGGTGCATTTCTGCAGGTGGTCATAGTTGTGTACCTGGCTATTTTCCATGGAGAGATTGGTTGTGTAAGGGGGGGGTGTACATTGGTATCATGCCACCTGCCATGTGCCAGCAGGCAATCTACCGACAAACACCACGTTAGTGACCGTCAGGGTGAGAGTGACATGCATCAGGCAATCCTCTGGGTACCTTCTGCACATGGCCACTGAAGTGATCCAGTTGACATGTATGCAACATGTATTATAACACTTGGTTAGTGTCTGTGATGGAGACCTGTACCCAAGCATGTTCTGTTGACTGTGGTAGTATAGTGTAAGTACTCGTGGCGTGTGGCCCATACAGGGTGTTGTCTCTTATATGTGACAGGTAGTATACAGCTGGCCAGACATGTCAGTGTCAATCAAGCATAGGTTGTCTGTACATATCCCAGCTGGATACCTGCCATCTGCACATCTGTAGAGGGACTGACGGACATCAGTTTGGTGAGTAGCTATGCAGTAGGATGACTGTGTCGACAGATGGATGTTTGACAACTATATGTATACCATTCCTACATGTTGTAATCCCTCACTAACGTGCTGTACAGACGGTACTCTACAGTTACATTCTGATTATTATCCAGTAGGGGATATATATGGTGACACAGCATACACATCAGGAACAAGACAGTGAGGCCTCAGAGTGCAGCTATGCCCACAGGTATGCTTGTTGTCAGTAGTAATGTTAGCACTCTACCCTTGCCTGGGACAGCACTCTCAACAGTAGTAACGCCATGTTACACTACATACTAGTGTGACAGCATGTACCCTGGGTTGCTACCCCTGCATGTAACACATTCACATGGATAACAGTGCTGTGCAGGTCTCATATACTTGTGTGTCCCAGACATGACACGCAAAACCCTTTGCTACTGTAATGACAGCACATAGACGTATGTACTGTACATGGCATTACATACACTTATTATAGATGTAATTTCCCAGGGTTTGGCATAGACTTGTATGTTAAGCAGAGATAGCTTCTGAGTAGACGATATGCCACAGAGTATAGCTGGAGGTTTTCTAGATGGTCAACATAGGGCATCTGCCTTAGGCCTGTGATTCTAATAGTGAAATATTTCCACGGCCTTCCCAGCTGTCGCAGATGTGTTGTGAGGTACATACCAAATGGGGTGTTGTACTCTGTACTGGGTGTAATGAGGGAAGAGTACAGTGGGACAATTCCCTCCTTTTTTTGGATGAAAAGCCCTCAGTGATGAGGTGTGCCACATAGAAGGATTTCCTTACTGTTGTGGCAATGTGGTTAATGAAGGTGAGACCACTGTCCACCTGTGTCCCTATGTCTGTCATCACACATTTGGTGTTTAGTGCAGTACCACCTATGTGGTAATTCATGGGTACATGGTATTTCCAAAGGGGATAACTATACATTACTTAGCATTAAGCTTGGGCCTATGGCTCTGGCACCAAGCATCTGTTTCTGTAAGGCCCTGTTGTAGAATATCCACATCATTTGGGGTTGCAGTAATGGCTTCCAGTTTGCAGTCATCTGTGAACTTTGTTAGCCAGAGTTCTATAGTGCTGGCCTGTACTTCAGAGAAGTAGATGCCAAACAAGAGTGGTCCCAGGACTGAACCCCGAGGTACTCCACTTGTCACTTGTCTGGAGCTGGGATTGGAGTTGGCTACTTTTACAGTCTGGGTTCCATCAGTAAGTCAGTTGGCAATCCATCGAGTGATGCAAGAGTTTATGGGCAGCTTCATAAGTTTAACTATGTCTCCAGAGTTGGGGATGGTGTCGAAGGCCTTGGCCAAGTCCAGATATGCTTGGTAGACTGCTTTACCATCTTCTACAGCTCCAGAGACTGATTCAAAGTAGTCATTCAGGTTCAGGAGACAAGATCGGCCCTTCACGAGCCCAACCTGGGTGGGGTCCAGTGTTTGATGGTTGCCAATGTCTTTCTTTGTATGTTCCATGATAATGCATTCCATGCCCATGTAGATCAGGCTAGTCAGACTGATGGGACGGTAGTTCCCGGGATTCAAGGTGAATCCCCCCTTGTGGAGTGTGATAACTGTAGCTATGCGCCAGTTAATGGAATCGAAGCCTGCGGTGAGGCTATGATTAAACATGGCACTTAGGTGAGGTGCAAGTTTATTTTGTATTTCATGTAGTACACAGCCCAGGATGTCATCTGGTCTCATGGATGCTGTATTCCTAGCTGTGGAGAGTGCAGTTTCTACCTGTGTGGCTGTGATTACTGGAATTTGGCAATCTTTTGGTACTGAGATGGGCCCTTTAGGGGGTGAGAGGAGGATGAATATGGCACTAAATCAATCTGCCCTGATATTGACAAACTCCTTGGAATCAGTATATTTAATGCCAGTCTGTTGTAGCTCAGAGCAGTTCTGAGCATTGCTGTTTAGATTCTGGACATAACTATAGAATGCCTTGTGGTTGTCTTTGGAATCTTTGGCAATTATATTTACGCAACAAGCTTTGGAGGATTTTGAGGGATCTCAGCTTCTTACTGAGGCTGGTAAGGGAGCTGTTTGCATTTTGGGATTATCCTTTTTTTCCTTAACAGTTTCTTCCTTCTGTTGTATAGTTTGTTTATGGCAGTGGAGCACCAGACTGGCTTCCTTTTTTGGAGGACAGCATCTTGGTTCTATTTGGGATGGCACAATTCATGCACAAGTGGATGTGCTCATACAGTGCTTTAGTGTAGGATTCACCAGTTGCACTTTCAGCTCTTGTCTCCATGGGTGTCATGAGGTTTGTCATTTCTAACTTGAGTAGCATGACGTTGGCTTTGGAGAGGGTTTTTATGATGGTTTCCTTACTGACGGGTGGGGGTGGGATGTAGATGTCAACGGTGATTACCTTATGGTCAGACCTGACCAATGAAGGGGTGACCATTGGTGTGGAGCATCTTTCTCCCATGTTGGTAATGACCAGGTATAGGATATTAGAGCCCCTGGTTGGACAATGGATTAGTTGATCCAGGGGGTTGGAATGTATGAATTCCATGAACCGTTGGTAAAAGGTGTTGGTACCTGACTAGTTTTCCCAGTTAATGGCAGGGTAGTTGAAATCACCCAGTGTTATGGTGCTTGGTTGTATCTTAATTTTATCCTGTATTTTTATAAAGGTGTAGTGAGAATCCTGGGGCAGGGTGTGGGATCAGTAGCAAGCTACAATTTGGATTACAGTCTTACCTAGTGTTAGTTGCACCTGGAGATTCTCAGATGCATTGTGTTGGGAACTAGGCTGGAGGTGTGAATAACCTTGTTGAATATGGACACTCCTCCACCTGTAGTGTTGTGGTCTTGGTTTGGTGCCTGAAATATGTAATAAGAGTTGTAGCCTGGTATTACAGGTGTGTTCTCTGGAGCATTGAACCAGGTCCCATTTACTGCACAGATATTGATGTTTCCCATTTGTAGGTGTGCCTCAACAGAGTGCCTTTTTAGGTTTAGACTTCTAGCATTGAGTAGCATTACCTTCAGTTTTGCATGCTTGTATCTGTTACGGTGGTGGTTTTGTCCTTTGAACCTTGCCTAGATAAGGCACTATGGGGGTGCCAAGAGCTGTAGGCAGTAACCTGAATCCGAAGGGCAACACGTGCAGACCATCTCTGGCAAAGCATTGTGGTTTGTCAATCATGTCGTCCCAGGCAGATAGATACTGGATCCCCTTTGAATAACATCAGAAGCTTAGTCACTTGTTGAAGTCATTGCTGTGTATATGCATATGTATGAGTGTTTATATGTATATATATATTACATATATATCTCCATATATATATGTGGACATATATGTCCATATATTCATGTGGATATGTATATGTGTATATATCAATCTAGATGTGTGGATAGATGTGTACACATATATGTTTACCATATGTCTAGAACATGGAGTGGAGTCCTACCTCAGCACCAATAGTCCCAACCCCTTAGTGCAAGTGGATGTCATGGATGTATTGCAGGTATATATGTAGACTGTTGCTACTGTCATAGGGATGTCTTAACAGACATGTTTGGTGTGGGAGGTCACATCTGCTGTATACATGTGCACCATTGGCTATGGACAGACATCCTAAGGGCATCATAGTACAGTACCACATAATGATCCTGTGGACTACAGCAGGGATATGACCAATGTATGTGGACAGTCTGGCACTCTGTGGTCAATCCAGAGGTGTACACATATCTCCTTCATGCGAGACATGTGGACCACGCCTCCCAATGTGGATGTTACTAGCCATGTACATGGGTATTTCACGACACTACTGGAGTACATATGCCCACACAGTGTATGCACGCACACACACCAGTCTGTCCTGACACATAATACCTGGTGGGGCTGAGTTCACATAGCCACATACTATCCAGTAGATAGTGACATACATCTGTACAGCATACCACTGCTTTGTCAGAAATACACAACAGTTATGCTGCCCTGGCAGCAGTACGTCTTGCAAATAACTGGACATAACAGCACACTGGGTAATTACAGTAGGCTGCTAGGCATGTCACAAAGCACTGTGCGAAATATAGGCAGACTGCCACAACACTGGACTACATATTGTATGGGGGAATACACATACCTGCAGTTATAGCGGGCTCGACACGCAGGTCACAGGACAGCATTGCAGCCAACTGTGAGAAACTGCATACCCACATCCAATGTCAGTGCAGCCACAGCCACATATGATACACAAGCTTAATATGACACTATAAGAACTGTTAGATAAACACCATCCTCATATGTGCCACTCACACACTAACCCTACATACACTGGTCATGGCACAGTGTGGTCTGATGGCTGGCTGTGGTATGGGACATGTGTGTGTAGCCCTGCAGACATGTGAGCAAATAGAGTACCATACACTGGAGCAGCATGTAACATCAGATAGAACAGGACCGAGAACAATGGTGCCTCCCACAGTCTGTACAGAGCCCAAGGTTCGTAAGCAAAATACACATACTGTCAATCATCCTAACTCAGGGGCCTGCAACCTGCAGCTCTGGAGCCACGTGTCTCTTCCACCCTGCTGTAGTGGCTCCCTGTACCTCGGAGGATTAATGGACACTCTACCACACAACATACACACACACACGTGCACATGCACACACGCACACACACACACACACACACACACACACACACACACACACACACACACACACACACACACACACACACAGACACACACACACACAGATCAAGCAATCCCAACACAGGAACACAGTTATGGACATATGTCAGGTATTGTTCTTATACACTTAGCTATCTTATATATATATTATTACTATATATGAAACCGTATATGCTCTGCTATTGTCACATAGCTGTTGTGCCTTCCAGTGAATTTAGTGTGGTGGGTGAGGGGTCAGGAATGGCTCTTTGGATAGTGAAGGTTGGAGACACCTGCCCTATGTACACAGATCACAATACTGTACACACAAACACAAAGTGTCCAAGTAATGTCCTCAGAAACAACCCCTACTACACACAACATGTTCAGCAGTCTGTTATCTGACTGGCTTGTTATCAGGTATGATATCAATAAATAATGGTGTACAGAACATATGCACCATGTATATGTGGGTTTCATTTACACAACACATATGTGCACCTCTGCAGACTAAAGGCCAGTGTATGTAACAGTGTTATATGCCCCTGTAAGTCAGTGTATGGGGGGTATGCACCATAAGTATCCTAGGGTGTTACAGCATGTGAGGAATACCAGTAGTAAGCTGCCTTAAGGTATATGGATGTACATTACCATACATTTCACCTTGTGAACATTACTGGCCTACTGCTTACTGCCATCAGTGTGATTGTGATGATTTCAGTTATGCATTATGTAACAGATAACGCCCATTGTGTCGATGTGTCAACCTAGGCTTTTTCCCCCTAGGGATTGCATGCAGAGTGTATTTAGAAGCTGCGGGGCTATACATCTGGATTACATACTGTTAGATTGCTTGTTATCCTGTGGCCCAGTCTGTCTTTCCTGTTGTACTACTTGAAGGCCTTGGCGTGGACACCAACAGATGTGATGTTTTCCGATTACTGTAATACATGATCTCTTTGAGAGTTGCATTACTCTGTATGGATTTCAAAGCATAATCAGCTATATGACATGGCATATACAACTGTAATAGTACACAAATAAACCTTTCTTATGTATACAAACCTGTGTATTGTGTTACATCCTTTGACTTCTCTGTGGGTATATGTTTCAGGCAGCAATTGTCTTTTGTATGGGTGACTCATACACTGTCCATCGGATGATGTTGCAAATGTAGGGATACTGGCTGTTCAGTATGGTGTGCACCCTCTGATTATGTATCTTCCTAGACATACCTCTTTGTGTGTATGTGTAGTTACATATATATCTATATATATCTGTATATATATATATATATATATATATATATATATATGTGTGTGTGTGTGTGTGTGTGTGTGTGTGTGTATCTTAGGGCTGTTTATTGCTTACACATTGTACATTCACTGTGGTAGCCAGTACAGCATGATATATCAATACCAGCGTTACATAATACAGGTGGGATGGCTTACTGTTAACATCTTGTGGCCATGTAGTGTCAGGTCCTGGTTATGGCATTTCAACAGTTGGTACTATATTGCAGGGCATACCTGTTTTGCTGGGTGGGGTGGGATATCAGTGCGTGTAAGACTTATGTTGGTTGAGCCGCCTTACCCCCATTAACAGTGCCTATGTTCATATATGTCTTTGTTATGTTCTCTGTTGTATCTATAGATATATATATACATATATATATATATATATATATATATATATATACATATATATATATATATATATATATATATATATATATATATATATATATATCTGTATATATATATATGTGTGTGTGTGTGTGTGTATATATGTATATATATATATGTATATATATATATATATATATATATATATATATATATATATATATATATATATATATATATATATATATATATATGTATATATATATATATATATATATATATATATATCTATATATGTAGACATATATGTATAGATGTATGCATGGAGAGAGAGGTATATATCTATTTAGTTTATATATATGTATATATATATATATCTACACACACACACACACACACACACACACACACACACACACATACGTCTAGATGTAAAAGTACATTTCCTGTACTGTTGAATGATTGTGCTGGGTGATATGTTTGTGGAAACATCAGGGCTATGTGTATCTGCTATGGCTTAGTGGCAAATCACATTGGCTGTGTTGTGCATGCTCCTGGGTTAGAGCCTTGCAGATGCTGTATATTTTGTTGCTGGTCAGAACAATGGCCATTGGATACAGAGTGATTAAGGCACTTTTGAGCAGTTGTAAGTGGGTTTGCATGGGGATAAGCACTGCCTACAAAGGTTAAGCAATTTAGAAGCTAACTGAGTGCAAGAAACTGTAACCGTAAGTTAGCAGGGCTTAGCTCCATGCAGACCCTCTTACAACTGCTTTAAAGTGCCTTAATCACTCTGTATCCAACGGCCCATGTTCTGCCCAGCAAGAAAATAAACAGTCTCTGCAAGGCTCGAACCCCAGACCCTGCACATCTTAGACAAAGTGATTTACCACTAAGCCATGACAGATATACATAAATTAGATGTTTTCAGAAACATATCATCCAGCCCAGTCATGCAACAGTACAGAGAATATATACCAACATCTAGATGTATGTGTGTGTGTACATATATTAATATCTAAACAGATACAACATATCTATATATGTCTATATATATATATATATATATATATATATATATATATATATTTAGAATATATATACATATATATAAATATATATGAACATATATACATGCAAATGCCTACATCGACACATATATATGTCTACACCTATATGTCTACATATACACAGCAAGGTACATATACGTACGCAGATATATATCTATGTAGGTATATACGGACATAGTTATATATACATATATATATATATATATATATATATATATATATATATATATATATTTATAGGTATATGTGGCCATACATCTGTAGATAGCAATATGTCCACATGCACCATTAATGGGGTTGAGAGGCCCCAAACAATATATGTCTTGTACGAATAGGCATACCCCCTCCCCACAGCCAAACACATCTGCCCTGCAATACACTACCAATTGTTGCAGATCCCATAACCAGGACCTGACATGACATGGGCACAAGATGCCAACAGTACTACATTCCACTTGTATGATGTCAGGCTGGTATTGGTAACATATCATGCAGTGAAGTCTGGCTCCCATAGGAAATGTAAAATGTGAAAGCTATCAACATCCCCAGGATACATATAATCAGACACATATATGCAGATACAGATATATATATATATATATATATATATATATATATATATATGTATATATACATATACATATATATACATATACATGTGACTACACATACACACGCAGAGATATGTACAGTAAGATACATATGTAGAAGGTGCACATAATGTCGGATAGCCACTATGCCTACAGTTCACACCTGAACAACTGGACACTGTATGGGCCACCCATACAAATGACAATCAGTGCCTGCAACATATACCCACAGAGAGGTCATAGGACAAAACACCACACAAAGGTTTGCAGAAAAGGAAAACCTTTATTTGTGTACTGTTACAGTTCTGTATAATGTTGTTACTGTAATTGGGATTGTCTTCACAGACATGGTGTGTGTGGGAGGTCACATCTGCTTTCCACGTGTGTGCCATTGGCTGCGGACAGACATCCTAAGGACATCATAATAAAGTACCACTGCTAGCACGTACTGCCCCTGTCGACTGCAGCAGAGATATTGGCCAATATGTGTGGACATTCTGACACACTCTGTACAGTCCAGAGGTATACACAGAACCCCTTAATGCAAAACATGTGTACTATGCCTGACAATATGGATGTTAACAGCCATGTAGATGGGTATAACACATGATGACTGGTATACATATGCCACCATAGGTTATGCATTCATACACCCCTGTCTGGCCTGACACATAATAACCACTGGTACAGGGGTACCATGGCCACATACTACCCACTAGATATTGATATACATCTCTACAGCATCCCACTGCTCTGTCTGACATACATGGCTGTTAAGGGAGGCCTGGCAGCAGTACATCTGGCAAGTATCTGCACATGGTATCTCACTTGGTAAGTACACTAAGCTGCTAGGCATTTAACAATGCACTGTGCAGTCTGCAGGCAGACTGGCTCAACACTGGCGTACATCTGTGAGGGATATGAAGTCAGTAACTGGCATAGCTTTCACCATCTATAGACTGCAATCCTCACACTACCTTCTGCAGTTCACAGATACATCTTCTGTGGGCAACACATGACACCAAAGGCGCCACACACTGCCCAGTCTGCAGATGACCCTACAGATGGGGAGTCCTCATAAACATACAACTGACATGGCAGGTATTAATACATGTAGAACAGCCATATCCGCACACACCCTGTTAAACCAACATTACTTCGAATGCAGTATAGCAGCACTTACAGTCTGTAGTCAGGTCAGGCACATCACCCTCCTGTGTGTTGGCCTGTTTCCACGGTGTATGTTGTCAGAGGTAAATCCCCACTCCATCTGAGATGCTGTTTGCCAAACAATAGAATGAGTTCCTGCTCACAGTGAATGAAAAGGATCAACACCGTCATGGTGTTCCTAGATATTGGAGTGTGTTTCTATGCAATTGGCTATGGGAATGTTACCACAGCTGTTCCACATGCAATCAGCTAGGGGAGAGCTGCAGAGGCCATCAGCTGATCATGAGCATTACCTAAAATACACGTGCTGCTGTCTAAGAAAAGCAGGTATAGGTCTCCACATCCACCAGTGAGGGAGTGAAGGAGGCAGACAGAGGCATCGACAAGTCAGGGAGGGGTGGGGGAGTAAAACCTAAGCATGTTTGTGTCACAAACCTACCAGCAGAGGGTATCAAACCCCTGATGACTATGTAGTGTTATCCCAGTCCTATGCAGTTGTTGGATGCACCACATAGGTTATCTGTTGTGGAGTCTGCAGAACATATATGTGATGGTGAGTGACATCTGCAACAGGGATATGGTAGCTATACAGTAGGTTATGTACACGTGCCTGTCTGCATGAACAGGTGCCAGTGTCAACCCAGCCACACTCTCATAGGGATGCACACACAGTGGCACACTTGGCAGGGCCAGGGATACAGCTTATCACTAGTGAGATTGCCACAACACATTACTATGCAGGTATCACACGCACTACACGGGTCATATGGAGGTTATATGGGCAAAGGGTATGGGGAGGTGTCTGACATCAGAAAGCATGGTTCAGTATGCCACTGGGGGTTGTAGTGAGGGTGGATGTAATCATATGCATCATACAACACACACACGAACACACAGGTTGCCAGTACTGACATGCATGGGTGCATTTCTGCATGGGTATGTGGTGGTCAACTGTGCCAGATGTCTGTACAAGGCTAGGTGATGGGTATACCTTGGCATCAGGCCACATGACAATGGTCTGCATTGTGGCTCAGGCCTGTGGTTTCTGCATTTGCCCACACTGGTGGGTATTGTATCCACCAACCAGTCACCTGGGTGTCTATTGCGTGTGGCCAAAGCTGTGCATCGCTTGCCATGTATGTGTTCCCTAGTCCATGACATGGATGGTATCTGGGATGTGCACACCTCCCACTTGCATATACAGTGACATGTGGAATTGTACCTGGGGTGTCGGGCCCATGTTGTGTACACAGATTATCATAAGATGTGCCAGTCTTGGCCACCTGTGGCAGGAACTGGTAATGGACAGCAGGTTAACCCTACATCTACATTGATAGCATGGTAACGGCATTCTCTGGCATCAGTGGCATCTGTCCATACAGGGCATGTTTTCAGGCATGGTATGTCCTTTATGGGTCACATGTGATGGCACCACAGGTGTTCAGTGAGGAATATGGGGAAGGTGCACTGTCTGCATGTATATGCCTATTGGACAGATGGACAGGGTGCCATGCCCTCTGTAGGCCATTGCAATCACTCCATAGTTACTACGTGTTACCAATATGCAGTGTACTACACACATATTGGCTGCTGCCTCAGCATGTGTGTGTGTGTGTGTGCGTGTGTGTGTATGTGTGTGTGTGTGTGTGTGTGTGTGTGTGTGTGCGTGTGTGTGTGTGTGTGTGTGTGTGTGTGTGTGTGTGTGTGTATGACATGGGTTGAGAGTGTGCTTTGGGTAATAGTGGGGTTGCTAACTGTGATTGCTTGGCCGTGATGTCACATGTATGGGTATAGATTTGCACCCCAGCTTCTCGGCTATTTCACATCTGTTAGCCCTGTACAGTGGACATTGTGATATAGGGCATTTGCAAAACCCACCCCACACTAGGCCCAAGTGTCATACACTCCCACCCACCTCCACACAGGATACAGTTTACACACACACACACACACACACACACACACACACACACACACACACACACACACACCTATCATGTCTGGGAGATGAATCCCTACCTAACTAGTTTATTACACTACAGCATTTGTTGTTGCAGCACAGTTATAGTACGCACCACGGAGATTACTGGAGTACTTTTTCTCCAAAGGTGTATTTCACATTGGATGACATCAGCAGGACTGTCAAAGTAGGCCATTAGACATGTACCGAGTGTGACTAGCCTAAAATGCATTGCTCCCCACACAGACATTGAAACACACACAAAACATCCATGACTGACATGTGTGGATATAGAACCTCTAACAGCGACCTATATCACACTACAGCATGGAGCTGTTATAGGATGCACCACAGGGATTACTGGAGACCTTTTTCCCCAAAGGTGTATTTCACATTGGATGACATCAGCAGGACTGCCAAAGTAGGCCATTAGAAGTGTACTGAATGTGACTAGCCTAAAATGCATTGCTCCCTACACAGACATTGAAACACACACAAAACATTCACAATCGACATGCATGGGTATAGAACCCCTAACAGAGGTCTATATCACACTACAGCAGTACGCAGATATGGCATGTGCTACAGAGATTACTGGACTTTGTTCTTCCCAGAGGTGTATTTCTAGGTGGATGACATCAGCAGCCTTGCCAAAGTAGAGCATACAAATTGTATGGAGTGTGACTACCCTAAAAGCATTGCTTTCTACACAGACAGGGTCAGACAGACACACACACACATACACACACACACACACACACACACACACACACACACACACACACACACACACACACACAGTTGCCAAGGATGGGGTCAGAATTCCTACCTAACTAGTTTATCACACTACAGCAGTACACAGTTATGGGATGCCCCACGGAGATTACTGGGATACAGCTCTCCCAAAGGTGTATTTCACAGTAGATGACCTCAGCAGGCTTGTCGTAGTGGGTCTATGGGGAGGGCAGTGTGCATGGGCCATAACCCATTCATCTAGGGGTTGACACGCCATGTGCGGGCACAACCTGGGTCATGTTCCACAGGTACAAGTATACAGCTGCTAGATGACTACTTCCTTGAGCAGTCATGTTGTACAGCTGGCACGTGCACCACATACTCTGTAATGGTGACAGATACCAGTGGCTAGTATCTGCAGTGTGTGACATCAGTCCCTCGTGTATTTGTGGCCCTTTGGCTATGTGCTGGGTGGGAGAGCCCTGGATGGCTCCTTGTCACAGTCACCCTCTTCCACACATCTATGTATGTCTACCTTTGGCTTATTATAGTGTGTTGTCCTTACATATATGCCTGTATTTCTATTCACTGTATGTGCAAAGCATGTGTGGTGCATACTTTGCGTGTGCCTCATTATGGAGTTCTTGTTCTGGTGTGTGTGCATTTCTGATGGGTGTCATCAGCCACGGCTCCAGTGCATATCCAGCATCCCCCACTAGGTGACCTTGAGGGATGTCCCCATTGGCAAATCTCTGATACAGCTGTGTCAGATGCCAGATGTGGGAATCGTGATAACTTCCATGGCAGCCAGCACACACACTTATTATTATGCCCTGGGCATCACACATGACCTGGCAGTTATGGAGCAGAAGCCCTTGCGGTTGATGTAGACCATACCCCGCTCACCGGGTGGTGCTTTGATGCTTATGTGCGTGCAGTCTATTGCACTCACTACCTCAGGGTATTCTGCTGTTTGATGGAATGGTTGCATATTGCTGGCCAACACCTCACGGGAGTTGGGGAAATATATGTGCTCACCAACATATGCTGACATGGCACCCAGGAACTGGTGGAGTACCCTGGATGCTGATGCCTGTAAAATCCCCATCATATCCCCAGTTGGCCTTTGGTAGGTACCTGTGGCTAGTATTCTTAGGCCTACACATACCTTGGTATCCACTGGGATGGCTTCTGCTCTGTTAGTTCTGTGTGTCAGGCGTGGATGGCACAGCTCAACAATTTGCTGTAGGAGGTCCCTGTCCACCCCATAGCGCTCCACTATCTCCAGCTCATGTAGCCCCTGGTAGGTTACCCTGGGTCTGTACACTCTTCTCCATCTCCTCACTGTGGGTTGGTCGATAGCATTCACATCCTCACCACCCTTAGCCTCTTCCACAAGTTGTATGATAGCTATTGCAGCCCCTAACATTTTGCTGTTGTGAGTGTTAAAAGTCCCCCGCTTGTTTACACTGGTGGTGTAGAGTGTGGGAAAAGCCAGAGGGGAGGATGTTTGCTTACTTTATAGTAGTGTTCTGGGCTGGCCTGGTCTGCTGCCTGTGTAATTGGCTGATTTGATACATTTCACCTGCCAGCTAAGCTAGTTCTCCTTGATTACCTTCCTACTGCTGTTTTTCCTTCCCAGTGCCTTCTTTGTTAAGCCCGTGTGCACGCCGCACAAACAGAGTGCTCAAATGTGCACACTGCTATTTCCTGGTTTAACTTCTTTTTTCTTCCTGTAAAACCTGCTTGCGCAGCGGGCATACTCGCTTAGACTTTGTAAAGAGTGCTAGGCAGGTTTAGACACAACCCCTAGCTTACAAACCCAAGCCACAGTATGCCTGACACACACCCCCATGATGTCAGCTAACTCCTAGGCTTGCACCATGCTACACTGTTGGGACCTGACTCACATGCTGGGGAAAACTGGGATTCACTATCCTTCCCCTCATTTGCATAGGATTGCATGGTAAAGCATAGTTACATGTCTCACACTGAGCCTCCCCTCTTAGCAACCACTACTCATTGGCCAGGTTGTCTTCTGCCTGCCATTGACTTGCATGGCAGAATAGTGATTTTAGTTAGACTGCTTATTTTAGGTTTATTTTATTATTTTCCCCCAGATCCCATTTGCTCACTGCTGCCCTACGCTCAAACAGATGAGATCGGCTAAAAAAAATAAAAGTTGATTTTTGTATTTATTTTTTTGTTTGCAATGCCAATGGCCTTATACTTGTCTATTGGCATGCTTACTACATGATATGCAGTCTTTATTTGGGGCTGTCACAGCTCCGTTTTGGATTTTGCAGAAATGTACTTAGTTAATAACCGAGTACATTTCTGCAGATAGCACTAGTTTTGCACGGACTGTTGCAAGCTTCCTGGATTGCAAAATCATCTCATTTGCATGGATTTCTCCTGCAAATGGGGTGATTTGCATACCAGGGCTCAGTCCATGCAAGATTAGTGCAGGAGCACTCATGCACGCCCCTGCAAGCTGTTCCTGGATCGCACGGCAGACATATTGCCTGCTTGACCTCCTGCACTGATATTGCACTCCGTGCAAGCTTTTGAGAATCCGGGGAATGTCTTTGTATAATGGCTCATTACTGTTCTTCCACCGGTGATGGTATACTGCTTCCTTGTGTTGATGAACTGCGCATGTGTATGGGACTTGCGTTCCTATGCATACCCAGTACATTAATGTTTTGAAACGGAAGCAATGGAGAAAAGAAAGTCTCCGGTGCTTCGTTTTTTCTTTTTTTTTTTTTATTTATTAAAAAAAAAAAAAAAAAGTTTTGGACACTTTATACCAACGGAATAAAGTCCAGGCAACCGGATCTTTTTCCAGTGGTATATTGTGGGATTTACAATGGGCACACTGGCCAATCAGCGTGCACGTTTTGGAATATTAATGGGGGAGTCATTGTATAATTAGTATTAATAAAGAATACTGAAGCATCTTAATTGATTTGTTTATTTATGTGATACACAGATCAGTGTGATTACTGTCAGCTTAATAATAAGCGATACTGTGCATTTAAAAAAGCGTACTGCAGTGGTGGTTCTGCGGTAGCGTTGTCGTCTCACAGTTAGACTTTGCCCATTCTATTCTCAGTTAGAGCGTCTTCTGTGTGGCGTTAGGCCCGGCAAGCCAGCATGTAAAAATCTACTGCCAATCATTAGCGGACCGGAGTTCCGCTGTGCCGACCTCTAACCAGGAAAAGCCGAAAGACACAAGCAAACTGTGCATTTAAAAAAGCATATTGAATGGAATTAGCACTTACTAACCTCTGGCACCCAGTTGCAACAATACAGACAAATCTAAAAACAGTATAATAAATGACTAACTTAAAGTGAATGCAGTACTGCAGTTTAGTTATGTCAGAGAAGGGAGTGTGTATTTAGTAGTGTGTTTGTTTATGATGTATGCCAGTCAGGGTTTTAGTATGCATATTCATAAAAGAGAGGAAGTAATACACTGCCTGCGTTTTATTCCTTTTATGATTGTGTGTGATATTTTACAAACCTATTGGAAATGCCAAGTGCTATTGTCAGATAAATATGCAACTGGCATACTAATTATATACACCTGATTTGGAAGATATGGCCCTGATTGTCAAGGGCTTTGTCCCTGATTTCTGCATCTGCAGATTGAGAAGTATGTTCTAATTTAAGAAAGGTTATAAGTGACATTTTGCTGAGAACTTGAACACCTACAGTAACCCCTGCTGATATCATAAATTATTAGAGCTGTGCCATTAAATTCAACATTTTTCTTCTGTAAAACTTTGTGAATAATCTTTTACATAATATAAGGCAATGAAATGAATGATGCAGTGTTTTTAACATCTTTTGCTCACATAGTTTATTAAAGTGTGTCACATTTCTTGGTTGTTAATTGATATGACACAGTCAAATGTACACTGTTCCATAAGTATTACATTAAAACTATTGCATTCTCATTGATGCTGGAAAATAAGTTATTTCAAAAGATATTTTCAGTTGTTCAGTGTAAAACAAATGTCCAATATCATTCTCTTTAATCATATGCTTCTTTGCATACAAATGTTAAATAGCAATGCATTGTATTTTACTGTACTTTACTGAGCTGTGTCTGATATCCCTGATAATTTTTTAAAAAGTTTTGTCAACTTTCTCTCCTCAGTATGCTTTGTTGCTATAGGAACAGAAGATAAGCATAACAAACTCAATCATATACAAAAGCAACCTGAAAATCTAAGACACAAGACAATTTGGACAATTACAAAATGCTCAGATGGGTCTTCAAACTTATGAATAGTATGGGTACTGCTGTGCAGAATTATTTATGCATATAGACATGGATGCATGTACATATGGAAACACACACACACACACACACACACACACACACACACACACACACACACACACACACACACACACACACACATTGAGTTAGACACCTGAGGAGACCGTAAAGTATCTGCATTAAGTACATGTGTACTGCTCACACACTGAGTTAGACACCGGAGGAGATTGTAAAAGTATCTGCATTAAGTACATGTGTACTGCTCACACACTGAGTTAGACACCGGAGGAGATTGTAAAAGTATCTGCATTAAGTACGTGTACTGCTCACACACTGAGTTAGACACCTGTGGATATTGTATAATGATCTGTATTAAGTACATGTGTACTGCTCACACACTGAGTTAGACACCTGAGGAGATCGTAAAGTATCTGCATTAAGTATGTGTACTGCTCACACACTGAGTTAGACACCTGAGGAGATCGTAAAGTATCTGCATTAAGTACATGTGTACTGCTCACACACTGAGTTAGACACCTGTGGATATTGTATAATGATCTGTATTAAGTACATGTGTACTGCTTTGGCTTTGTACTTCCAGGCAGACACACACTATAAGAACAAATCCCATATGTTTTCACTGTTCTTTTTTTACTTTGGAAATGTTTTTACTGTGTAAAGTATATGAGTTACTGAATGTTTCATTTGTTTGTATAATGTTCAGAAAAGGGTATGGAGTGAACCACTCACTAGGTAAACTTGTAGGTTAGAAAAGGTATATAAGATGTATACAGATAACTTTTTGTTATGAAACCTCCTGACTTTATGATAAAGAGCAATTAATCTCTGTGTAGCTCATGGATTTTCATGTGCCTGCGTGACTGACAATATCAGCAGTTTTTATGACTAGAAGAAATTAGTAAGGATAAGATTTCTAAGATATACATAGAGAAACATGAATATACCATTAACTACACATACTGAGCAAAAGGTGACAAAACTACCCACTGTCATGAAAGATAGAAAGGGAAGGTGTTCATGTGGTGTCCCAAATGTGAAATCTTTTCCATTTTGCTGAATATGCCTTTCTTGTGGAAGGCCGGTGAGCTTCCATAATAATATCTTTCACTGTCTGGGATAGCTTGTCCTGAGGAGGAGTCAAGGTATTTTCCAGGCTGTTAGTTGCAAGGTTTTCAGGTTGGAATGCAGAGTTTTGTAATTGTGCTGTGTCAGTAGAAGTGGCCATAGAGGAAGAAGCCATGGTTCCGTGCGTGACAGCAGATGCATCCTTGAAGGACATCTTTAGCTGTTGGTGGAGAGACATTTCATAGGGAAACTGTAACGACAAATGTATAATAAAAATTAAGATGATTAAATCTAGGTAGTTATCTTTTGTAGAAGTACTACACAGGTATTTATAAATAGGCAGCATTTATTTTTGTTTTACAAAGAATATCAACATATGTTGAGATACAAGTCTGATTTTTTTCAGTATACTAAGAGATACAAGTCTGATTTGTCTAGACCCATGTCTGCCACTGCAGGACAGTTTCTTTCAAAAAGCTTACCTCTATTCATTACACAGGGAAGGCTTTGTTGTATAAGAACAGATAAATTCTTGCTATGTTATTTTAAAAACTGTGCTAAACCAGCTGCAGAACATTAGTATCCTATCAGTGTCACGTCATTTGTTGAATTTATAGGGAGATTCACGGAGGAGTGAAATAATGAGCAGTTAGCAGAAAAGAGAATCAGGCATCTATCACTGTGTCAAATAGTACCAGGTAGGTCCTGATTAATAAATGTGTTCAGCAGTTGCACACCAGGTTGATAATTACCTATTGATGTAGTGTACTTGGCTTGCTCTAAGGCTTTTGAACCAATGTCACATGGTGGTGACTTAATAAATGAGCATTAAAACAAATCTGAATAAAAAGAAGTCAGTTAACTTGGATATAGCAATAGGCCTAGCCAAATGGCTAACAATGACTAAGGTTTGCAGTTTCTTTAAATGCTGTACTACTATTGTGGTGTTAAGCAGTCATCAATTTTAGGTGTAATTTTACTTGACATGACCATGACAGGTTATTATATTATATTATATTATATTATATTATATTATATTATATTATATTATATATTTCACCAAAAGGCAGTTTGGGGCTCAGAGATCTACTCATGGTTGTCTCCAGGTGTACATAATCTCAAAGGAAAGCTAGCGAGGTACTCTGCCCCCCCCCCCCAAACTATATCATTCCCTTATGAAGGATGTGGCATGCCAGCATTTACTTATAAAGACATTCATAGCTTTGACTTTGTTAGTTAAAAATCATGATACTGACAATGAGACTGAAGCTGTTTGTCCATAATAATATTATCTATGAACATGTCTGTGAGCGTAAGGCTGTGGAGATATACAGATTTCATAAAGATGAATGTCTTTTTGGTGGAACCTTTTTTATATACCTGGAGAAGAAGTTTTCCACTGATAGAGTATAACTTAAATATGTACCCTGGCTGAGTAATTATATGAAGAGAAACACGCGCACACACACACACACACACACACACACACACACACACACACACACACACACACACACACACACACACACATTCTGCCTCTCTCTCTCTCTGTCATATATTTGCCCGTCATTATGCACTAGTTTCCAAGGAAAACACTTGCTGTAGGATACTAGCCCCCCCCCACCGCAAATGCTGCAGTGCTATAGTAGTATTGTTAGATTTGCAGCAAGTTACCATGCCAACACCCACCAATGTCCCTTAGTTTGTGTTCTGTAGTGGTTCAAGATCAGCCAGCACCTATACTTAAGTCAACTAAATTTTGCCATTAGTAATGAATTATCCTAGCTATCCCTCACTTTCTGTCATCCTAGAATGATAAGAACAACACAGTGACCTTAGGCTGGCTGATAATGGTTTTATATCCATACCATGGTCTCAGGAAGGAGCTGGTGATTCATGCTTTGCTGTCCTTGATAGTTAGCTTTGGAACTGACTACCACTTGTACTGTGGGTATTTTTTCCAAATATACACTCAGAAACTCCTTGAAAGACTTTGCACTAATTGGACATGTCTTTTGTAGAGTTCCATGACAGTTCCATGCTTGCAGCTGCTCATTTTAATTAGAATTATTAAACTTACTGCTGACTTGATGTCCACAGCTGTTATCGGATAATGATGCAGAAAGCTAGGAGTTACACTGACAGCTACTGATGCTGGTTCATCCTTTTCTCTGATGTGCTGCTACAAGTATTACTTGCTTCTCTTGTGCACGTGTAGTTATCTCATTTTTTAAATAGCTTGTGTGATAAAACATTTTAACACAATTCTTTATTTCACTTGTCATTATACAGCCTGTTTCTGATTACTCTTGTTTCATTTTTTCTTATTTTTAATTGTACATGGAGTAATGTAAATTAATTTTCTAATTAGAAGCTGTGCTTAATGTATGTTAAACTGTAACAACTGCTCTTGGACCTTTTTTACCAGAACACTACTGAAAATTTGTAGTTCTTATTGCTTGTACATAAATAAAAAATAGTTTAGTCAATGATAGCGACACTGAGCTACACTCTGCTGTCTATTGACTAACCTCACATGTTCACAAAACATAAAGCTGCATTATCCTGTTCATTTACTAGTCCTCAAGGCAAAGCTGTTTGAATATTCTAACTACACAACTCGCCAGTTTACCTACAACTTACTCCCCAAAACTATTTCTTTAGTTATAGTTTGTCAGTTGGGTTAGCATACTTGATAACTCCAGTTTTCATTAGTAAGCTGTGCATATATGTATATTTACACTGTAAAAAAGGACAAACTGTGCCTAGTCATGTCAGCGACTGATTAACAGATGATTAAAGCAGTGTTGTGAGCATTGCGTTTTTAACACACAGAGTACGACGTCCTTCCCTAGGTACATCTGAATGCCTGTGCTTTGCCCTCAGTGCTCTTATATACCATATGCTGTGTGCCTACTTATGTGTGGGATCTGGCTTTGTCTTGCATTGACCTGTGAAAATGTGAAACATGTGGATCTCTGCGGCAGGGCCAGGTTCAGACATAGTGAGGTCCTAAGCTACAGGAAACTGTAGAGATTTTTCTGGTCATTGGGTAAATAAGGCTGTGTGGAGGATGAGGAAGGGTTGCTCCATTCAGACTTTAAATATATACCTTTAATTATTCAGTTTAAAGATGTTTTGCAATAGGATGTTAATTTTTGGAGTCCTTCATGTATGAAATTATTATAAAACTATAACAAATGCAAAGAAAGTCTTACATTTTTGAGGCTTGTCAGATTGTGAGGTCCTAAGCTCTATCATGGTTAGTTTATCCCTACATTTGGGCCTATTCAGAGGGTAATGAAAAAACTGTGGTGACAGAGCAGCAGACAGACACATGCACACATTTCTCCAGATGTGCATCTTCACAGTTTGTATACTGTATTGGCATATGAGTCCTTCACAAGATACTTTATCAACAGACAACATGCAGGATACTCATTGTGCTGCAAAGTTCTGGAAAGAGACCCCACAAGATGAAAGAATGAGGTTTTATTTTTATTTTTATTTCTTTATGTGTTTATTTTCTGTATATATGGGTGACTGATTTTGGGAATACAAAATTAAGGTACAAAAGGACTACAGGTTTAGGGAACCTGACTGTGCAATGGCTGACACTGGCAAAGATGAGTCTTTGAGATTGTAGGGACAGCTGCATTAGGAAGAAAGTCCCAGTCCAGCTGGGCAGTATTGTCCCAGACAGGAAGGAGGTAAAGAATTAGGAATATTTTATGTATCTGTGGTCAAATCTTACATTTACCATTCTTCCAATTGATGCTAGCCATTGGAGCAGGTAATATTTGCATGTCTGACATGTACTGACATTGTTTACTATTATATTTCTCTTGTATTACTGCAGGATTTCTACAGATAATTGCCTGCATGGCCTTGTGTCTAAACAAAAATGACTCTCCCCACCTTAGCCATCCTGTTCTAGTTTATTCTGAAGTCTCGTGACTTTTGTGTTTTCCATCTTTTATTGCAATTTAAGTTCAACTAATGTCACTGCAAAATAATATTGTGAAAACCCAACCCTGAAACTTATTTAGTTTAATTTATTTTCCTATTGATATTTTATTTCATGGTCACTATTTTTAAACATACGTATTTGTATGTGTAACCCATTATTTTCCACGTTTAAAATCTCCAGTCTGTGCCAGGCAACTCTTAAACAGTCCTGCAAAGTAATTGTGAACACATAAAGTAGAACACATGCAGTTTGTTGTTTAAATATGTAGTTTGCCATGCTGTGACTTGCAGTCCACATTATTTCTACAATTATGACATAGTATTAACTGAATTAACTGGTATCCAATGCAAATGCTGAGAGGAATATACATTTATTATGTTTAACTATTATTAATTTTTCTGTATTGAAACTGATAGTTTAGATCGTTACCAAGTCAGTGGACTAATGTTAACTGAATTAGGTCAAGCCATACAGAGGTCAATAGATCCATACTGCTCAGTTCTCATATCCCCCAGTAATAAGTACATGCAGAGTCCATCAAAAGTGAAGATGAAAAGCCTCCAGGCCAAAAAAAAAAATCAGGTCTAGTGTTAAACAAAAATAAACCAGGTTCCAACCCCATATGTAATACATAGCATAAAATGTGGCAATCAGTGACTCTACAGTTAGGAAACTGACATTATGCATGCAGAACTTTTCATGAAGCAAGATACTGTTACATACCTACTGGGGTCTAAAATTACAGATGTTATAAGGAGTAGAATGAATGCAAGATAGAACTTAGAAGGAAGTCATCTACATAGGGCTAAAGAATCCAGGAAAAGCTTTCTTCTTGATATGCAGAAAGAAAAGTGGAGGCCCTTATCTGAAATGGAGCCAAATGTAAACCCAAAATGCTACTTTTTATTTAGTGGCTAAGCTGTTCATCTTACAGACAGGAGATTCTGTGCAGTATGGCCAGAGAGGGGGTGTGACTCATTATTCTTATTTGCCTATGAATGGCTCTTCTGTCCTGCAGGAGGGTATGTTTTCCTTATTTAAATGCATTGTTAGATAGTTTAGTTACAATGAAAAAAAGGGAAAGCAGGTTCA
>NC_056744.1:1422066331-1422078831 GCF_019279795.1 Protopterus annectens
TGTCAAAAATAACCTAAGTCCACAAATGTAAGAGAGTAATCTAAATATAGACATTTAGATCTACTAAACACCACGACTGCAGTCAAGGCAATTATGGCAGTTGAAATTACTCAGGTACAGTTGGGTTTCAGTACCCTTTCTGCAGTCCATATTTAGCAGTCACATTTAGAATTGCTATTTATTTCATGTGAAAATTTTAAGACAATCAAACCAGTCATTCATCTGGTTACTAAGCAACACAACCGATCCACTGCAAACTTGTGCTTTCCTCCAGCTTCACACTCTTGTAAATGTTTATAAAAATCAGTGCCTTAAAATGAATTACACAGACAAATGAATACAACTGAGTTAAAAAGTGTCATGTTTATTAAATACTACTTTTTACAGCTATTGATGTGTTGTAAAATGTACAGGATGTATAAATTTACTTCAACTTCCCTACAATCTGATGAATAATGAACAAAGATCAGGAAAGAATAATGTGCCTCAGTAATAATGATTATACACAAAATAATGAAGCAGTAAAACACACTCAGATGACACATACAGTGTTACACAGTTTTAACAAATTTGCTTTGCCTCCTCAGTGGTACTTAACTGAACTTAACTTGTCTATTTGTCCCTTCTCAGATCTCTAGAAGAATTGGTACAACAAATAATAAAAAGTAAAGCATAATATTTCATACTGACAGAATTTTCATTAAAAGGCTTTTATTGATAGGGGTTCTATTTTTACATTTCCAAGTATTTCAAGGGACATACTTAAAAATGCTAAGCCTGACTATGAGACAGAACATTTTGCACTCCAAATTGTGCACAAAATAATGCAATCTAATGACATTTCATAAACTTACATATAATTCAACATATGTTGTACCACCAATAAAAAGAATGTGAAGTACAAGAAAGGAAATGCAGAAAAAAAAATAAAAAGAAAGGCAGCATAAAACAAATATTTGGCAAAACACAAATTACGTCTGGCTTGTGCTACACGGCTGCCAGTGCAAAATTGGACAAGTATAAATTGAGGCTTTCTAGCTTTAGATCAAATCACCTTACTTCAATCAGTATTTTGTCATTCAGACAACGTCAGATGTCAGATTTCAGCAACAGCCTGAATTAATGAAGTAGAACATTGAGATACAGATAACCAGACTTGAATGAGTGAGCGAAACCATGCATTGTGTATGATTCAACCTGGGAGGAAGTTACAGAAAGACAGTGGCAGTAAATACCAAACATCTCAGTACATGCCACAAAAACCCAAACCTCTACCTGCACAGTCAAAATGAATTACATAAAGCAAGAAATAAATCATTTAAATGAATAATTCATTTGCAATCATAATATCGAACTGGAAGTGGAAGGGACTAAACAAATTTAAAAAGCTCCAGTTGCAGGCAAGGATAAGTAGCACTAAGGCAGCAAGTAGACAGCAGACTCAGCATGTTTTTCTTTACTTCACCGGCAGAGCTTCGCACCATGTACAGGCAGCCTTACACTTTTCCATTTGCATCTCAATGTTCTTTTTTCATTAATTCAGACTCTCAACAAAACTAAAGTTTGTTGCTATCTGAACAAACAATTTCTGATTAAAGTAAGATGCTTCGCTCTGAAGCTAGGAAGCCTTAAAACAAACTGATGACTGGTAGAGCTTTTTTTTTCTTATTTGTGCTTGCAACAACTCTATGAATATCTGAATCAAAACCATCATCAGGTTATGATGTGAATATAATTGTGACAATGTGAGGTATTGCCAGCTATGCCAGGAGAAGTATGGCAGTAAATGTGTAAGATGTACCAGCACAGCTAGCTGGACTTTAGTTAAGAATTATATATTATTTGAATATCAAACAGATCTGTACAGATGCTTGTGTTGAAAATGGATTTGTAAAGTTACTTGTGTTAAAATGTACCAATAATGTATCCTGACTGTATTGTAACTGAAATATATATATATTTTAACAGAGGATACTGGAAGAGAAGAGACTAAGCTCAGAACTAGCTACCTTTGGAAAATAGTAAGAAATTCAGTTACTGGGCCTAGGCCATAAATATGTTATCTCACAGTTTTGAATGAAGCCAGAAACACAATGTCTGTAAGAAGCATGGTTTGGTAGTCTCTGTAGGAGGAATAGAAGTTTGTAATTGTTTTATGACTTCCAGAAGCTGCACCACATCTGAGCAATGCTCTTGTGTCTTTATTGTTGACACTTAGCTGCTAAATCCTGTCAGTTTCTAGCAATGGCGGGGGGGGGGGGTTGCATGGGAATCAAAGGTCAGATGACCAGATGTATGTGATGTCATTCTGTCCAGAAATAATGTTTTAATATTACGTGAGACAGAAGTCTCAGGGCAATCTGTTTCTTGGAATCTGACATAGAGGGATCCCTCACCTATTTCATCTTGCCTTGCTCTACTAAGTAAGTAGGAACAGTAATTTTCTAGATCAGTCAGGAAACTTTAGTGGGAATAGTTAAGTATTGTTTTTCTGTAACTGTGTGAATTTTTCCAGCTGTGTTATTTTTAATATTTCCTGTGAATGAAACTCTGGTGTTTAGTGTAAGTAGATGTTTCATATTTTCATGTTCTTTTATTATTTTTTATTAAATACATTTAAACTTTTCATTGTGACTGGTCCTTTAGAGAATATGTTAACCTTTGAGAGTACTTCTGTCTATTGGTGACACTGTGGCCACTCCTGAAGACTAGCTGTTTGGTCAGCATTACCATTTGTATTAAAATTAATGTCACTGAGTATAATTGGGTACCCTTGCAGGAGCCTTAGGTAGCTGGCTTTGTAGTGTCTGGTGATAAGGCTAACTACCTTATAGTCTCTGCAGAAGGAGGCACAGCTGGTAAATCTGTGCAAGCCTTTCCCATGAGTGTGTGTGTGTGTGTGTGTGTGTGTGTGTGTGTGTGTGTGTGTGTGAGAAAAGCAAATCTCACAGCATGTGTGTGTGTCACCTACTTGGAGCAGGGCACGAAGCATTGGTTTCACAGAGAGAGTGGTGGAGAACTGGCTTGAACTCTCGGTTGAGGTCTCAGCTGTGTACCTGTGCCAATGGGGAGTCTTATTGGTGACCTGGAAAGAGACAGATAGAGAAATTTAGACCCTGGGCTGAGGGCGTTCCCTGTTTGCTCTTTAGGAAAACTGTGCTTGATGCAGAGAGCTGCATCTGGAAATACTGGGTTTATCCATTTTTGTTCCAAGTGAACGTCCCACTACAGTGTCAGTTATGAAAATTCAGGCTCCTTGATTACTGGCTTATAGTGGGGATGCCGTTTATTATTGGAGGCAGTGGCAGAACTCAGGATCCTTGATTACTGGCCCAGAGTGGGGATGTCACAGTAATCATCCTGTTTTTATTATCATATCAAGACTCAGCATAATTAAGGAATAGTAGGTCACCATTGTTTTGCATAGTGTGTTGTTATTCTGCAGAAGTATTTTGTATTACTCCCTACTCAAAACATGTGAGATGTTGTGGCACAAGTTGTTATACTTGTCTTAAAGTGAGAAACCAACCATTGCTGACATTATCTTATTAACCATCAGGCTGATGTAACATCTGTCTTTACATTTTAATTAAAAATATGTGTCCCTGCATAATGCAGCTATTCAGTCTAGATTCCAGTGTTTTGAAAAAAAATGAACATTAAGTATGATAGCAAAAAAATGCCAGAGAGATGCACAAAATTAAGTAACTGTTTGTAAAAACTGAACCAATATAGACTTAATAAAGCCTACGGTAAGTATACATGAAGTGCGCACGATCTATATTCAAGAAAAGTCTTATCACATTTTTTTGTGTTTTCTAGTCACTCAGAAAGATTACACTAAGTGTACATGTAGTCTACACATGAGGTAACCCTTATGAATCCCTGTCAATATTTAAAGTTGCAAGAATATCAGTAGGAAAATTAAAGTTAGGAGGAAGAAGGTGTGAGTTATTTCTGTGTTGTCTGTTCACCCAGAACAGTGTGTACACTTAGTGTACACTAAGTGTAGGTGTTATGGAATCCCAGGCATGTTAAAAGTGACATCACACTGTATACATCTGTGATCAAGACTGTTTTGAAATTTAAAAGATAGCTAAGTTTCAAGCACAATATTTTGAAACATTTTTTGCACCAGAGTACACTTTCTAGCCCTGTTGTAAGCTTTCTTAAATTGCCTGCTTCCATTCTCCATAATTTAGTTGCTCTGAGAAATTCAGTAAAGAAAATGTTTTATGTTTTTGTAACTGGATGACAACTAGTTTAATATAATGCTTCTTTCAACGTTTTCTGCTTTACTTGTATTCATTTGCATGGGTTCTTTTATTATTTTAGTCAGTAAAATATACAGACAAGAAAGTTGGTGGCAAGATAAACTGAAACTGAATTTCAAACAACCTGCTACTGAATTCTCATATGCAGAAAAAAATATTTGTTAACTCTGTCTACCCTACCAAATAAAAAATGTGTCATCTAAACATTGTTTTACACTGCAGATGTTGTTTAAACCAGTAACTGATTTATTAAAGAGAAATTCCTATGTCTAATTGCTGCAATTACTGTTGTATACAAGGGTACCAGAGAAAACTCCAGGGCAGTAATAATTGTGTGTAAAACAAAGAAAGAAAGAAAGAAAACTGAAACAAAAATCTGCCTCCTAACTGAAAATATTATGATAAGGAAACTGAGTACTCTGTCAATGCCAACATAAACATAATAAATGATGACCAGCTCCATGGCCCTGATTTTTGTCCCAGATGACCCAAGTTAAATAGGTTCTTGAACCTTAGAGGAACTGGCACAGGGAACATGGGAGTCAAGTGATGCCAGCTCTTCCACCTGCTTTGGGAGGACAAGGACTTCCATGTTTACCTTTGAATACAGAACACTGTGAACCATGGTGTGCATGTGTGAAATTCATGTCACAGGCACATTGATGATATCAGAGTCATGACAGCAGTATGCAGACATAAATAAAAAAAAAGTTGAGTTAACACCATGCGTGACAGTACTGCTACTAGTGCTTGACTGCCCTCCACCCAGGAGTGGCCTTAGGTCAACTGGTACCCTAGGCAAAAGGGCTCCATGGTGCCTTCCACCACACCACATGTTGCCCCCATCCTGGTCTATCTACACCAAATAAATACTGGAAAAGCACCCCTGCTACAGTGGTGCCCTAGGTTGGTTCTTGGATGTTCAAATTAATATACTGTAGACAGCAGTACTTCCCTACTCAACTACCTCTCTCTCTCCTTTCTCTACTTTTACGTACTTATTCCTACTGCTCTGTGTACTTCCCAATACCCTGCCTACTTACCATACATGTTCTTCAGGAACTATCCTCAAGTCTTCTATACTCTTCTATTTGCACTGCATTTTTGCTACAACTCTCCGCTTCATTTTATATTCTTGTTTAAAATACTATATAACACTATGTCATTTGACTACAGCAGTTTTTAACATGGCTGGTATTATGCTTTGAGTTAAGCAGAGGTTATAAATGTGGGGAAGAGGTATAGTAAGAAAGTTGTCATAGAGTGAAATGAAACACGGAAGTAGATTGCCCTTACCACAGTCCATCCAGGGTTATGTGTGCAGCCTTCTGGGGATAGGAACCTCCCTCAAAAAAAAAAAAAAAAAAAAAAAAAAAAAGAAAAAATAACTAAAAGTTTGGAAAGCTTAAAACTCATCATGTCTCTTGATAAAATACTCCAAAAATCTTTTAAGTCGTGTTGTTGTAGAATGGAAGTTTATAATGTCATTATGTTATCAGTAACTAAAATGTAAATGTTATGTGTCTTCATATGTACATTTTTAATGTTTCATAAATTTTTCACATTTACAATCATAAAACACCAAACTGGAGGATGTGGCTGGAACAAAGACGAACTGCACAACTTGAGTGTCTCTTGACCACTTTCGAATATATTTTTTATATTCAAACCTTTCTTGTGTAAAAACTGAAGATTTGTACCTAAACACCCCTCAATTCACTATTCCCTGCTACTATTTTCCAATTATTTTTAAATGTGGAAATAATCCCACTATTATCCACTGTCATTTCTACTGCTACCCTTGGAAGGACTGCTGAACTGTTAGTCTGAAGGGAAATATTGTTACCTACAAGGCCCTGGGACAAAATAGGTGGGAAATCCATGTTTCTCCTAGATTTTATTTCTAAACTAATTTTATTTAAAACTTCCAAATAATATCCTTGGTTGAATAATCCTTCAACCAATTGGATTGCAGATTCTAATGAAGAAAGTAGTTCTGAAAAATGCAGACAGTCCAATCAGGGTCGAGTAGTTTATTTAGTGATGACTAAAAAAGTTTTGGATTGTCCTTATGTTTGTCTTGCAGGTTGGTATAGTATGTTTGCTTATCCTGTTTGACATGGAGTTTTGCAAGGTTTCTAAGATGTCTAAATTGCTGTAAGGCATTTTTAATTCTATTTTTATACCAATTTTTCAGGCTTTATTCATTTTTATCATGATTTTTTTTGTTTCTTTTGTTAGCCATTGCGCAGGGTTGGAATTTACTCTTTTATTATGTACTGGGCTATATTATTTAAGGTCTGTAAGAATCTGTTATTAATGTGTTCTACAGCAGTATCTAGTGGCACTGCTCTAAGTATATTCCAGCTATATTGTTTTAGTGTTTCATTGGAAATACCTTTGCTTAAATTGGTTGTATTTCCTATTTGACTATAGCTAAAGTTGTATGCTATATATATAGATGATAGAGATGTTGGGCTGATGAATCACAAAATCTGCAGGCTATAAAAAATAAATAAATGCATAAATAAATCATAACCTGTGCATTACAGATGTACAGGGATATTTAAAGATTATTCTCTATATGTGATTATAAAAGTAGTAAACTATACAGTAGGAAAAAGATACCAGAGTGTATTCTGAAAGAATCCAGATGCTGAAAACAAATGGGGCTAAGCAACCACAAAAGAAAAAAAAATCTCATTAAGATATCAAGGACTAGTTATGAAACTTTCTACAGTTTTGTTTGGAAATGCAATGGAGCTTAACAAATATCAGCTAATTAATATGAATCAACAGCATTTTATGCACTAGTATTACTTGAAAGTTGTCCTACTGGTACTTATGTATTTGCATTTGTATTTTATCTTTCTGGAAACTATAACTCTTCCCCCTGGATCTGCACTGAAAATGGGTGAAGGACTTAGTTGGACTGGCTGCTTAATATATTGAAACAAATGTATGCAATAAGCAAGGATAAAGATTATTAACAGTAAACAACATGACATGACATTTATTGATCTAAATCCAGTATCTGATATATTCCCAAACTTTATTACAGTCTTAGTAGCCTAAAAAAGTTACCCTGTATACAATAATACAGTATTACAATAAACAACAAACAATAAGCATGGATCAAAAATACCAAACAAGTTCTCTGTACTGATACAAAATGGATGGTCAAAAATGTTTTAAATTACTCTAAAAATTAACTGTTTTTACAGTGTGATGATAAGTTAACAACACTTTCTGTAAACCACCTGATAGATCTCCTTATCTTTTTTTCTTCCTTCAACTTAATTTTTCTGGCTACCCAAGTGCTCCCATCCATTGCTGGATCTATCAGCTTCTCTTGCTATCCTTAGACTGTCTTTATTCTAAAACGGGGCCAGTGTGGAACTTAAAGGCACCCTGGGGGTGATGTAGTGAGCTGCTTCCAATGGGAGTTTTTTTTTTCATTTGTGACATACCTTTAGGTATCCCCCTTATTACATCTGATGGCTGCTCCATTCTATGAACCACACCTCCCCGGTGGGATTGCTGTCCCTGTCAGCACATCAGACACTCAGGTTGCTAATCAGACATGATCTTTATCTATGAACAGTGCTGCTTTCTTTGTTAACATTTTTATTAATCCAGCTGTATCAGTTCTAGTGTTCTTTTTTCCTATCCTCCATGCTGGTATACTGAAAAATTAGACAAGCTTAATGTAAGTCTCTGCATTGTTTGTTGACTGCAGATTAGCTATCCAGTAGATATCAAGTTGTGAAAGCTGCTGGTTTCCTTTCTGAAAGCACAGTTGTAACTAGTGGGGTGCTTCAAGGATCTGTTCTTGGCCCTCTCCTTTTTGCCATTTATTTTGAAGACACCAAGTCAGTATACCCAATATGTGGTGTCCAAGTTTTTTGGGGTTCCTATCAGAAGAGAGAGAATGCTTAAATTAGTGAATGCTGTTATATCGAACTTTAAAACCTGAAAATGTCGAAGGCATGGAACATCGATTTTTTTTTTCGAGGGAAAAAATTTGATGGGCTGTCCTCTGGACTTTGCTGTTTTCTGCATTGTGGTGCAATCTCAGAGTTAGTATATTTAAGTTGTTGGGTGTGGGGAGTACAGCCCCCCACTTTATTTTCCCTGTACATTTTTTTTTTGGATCAGCGATTTTTTTCCCTGGGAGAAAATTCACTGATCTGTTCCTTTGACATTTTAATGTTTCGTGTTTTTAAGTTCGATAAAAGAGCATTCGCTATTTTTAGTGTTCAATCTTCTGATATAGATGTGTTTTTTGATGGCTGCAATCTGGGCATTGTTGTCTGCTAATCCACTGATACAAAACAGCTCCAGAAAATGGTGGAGAAAGAAAAACTCTGGCATTCTGAGAAGAAGACAGCAAATCATCACCAGCAGAAACTGTACATCTATCCTTTCTTCGCACAGACAAGTTGATAGGACTATTTATTTATTTATTTATTTGTTTTATTTAACATTTGTTTACTGGGAAAGTCCGACTGGGTCAGCATTCCATTTTCAGCAGAGGCCTGGAGAGAAAAGCGCATATTAATAATAACTGAATACTAAATAAGTACAGAGAGGTAGATACAACAATAAAACATGTACTAAAGTAAAGTGGTAGATTGCAAACGCGCTTTTTTTACTCACACACACACACACACACACACACACACACACACACACACACACACACACACGCACATATCAGGTGGGAGTAAGGTAAAGAGTGAGGATCAGAACATTAGATGCAAGTAGATGCTTAGAAGGATGGGAAAGTTAAGGGTGTAGAAATATGGAAAGTATGTTAGTCCAATATGCTAGTGGTTAGTAGATATAATTCCGTTTTTAGGGATAGAAATGAAAGCCCCTAGAGAGTGAATGGAGTTCACCTGTTAGGGAAAGAGCAGAGGTGGGTCTGATAACATAGAAAATATTTTTTTAGGGTGTGTTTGAAGTTGTTAAAGCTCTCAATGGTAGCCTGTCTGTTGGCAGAGAGCTCCAGAACTTGGTGGTGGCATGAGAGTATAGACAGTGTCCAGCTCTTTTGTTTGGAATGTAAACAGTTAGGAGTTGTTTGTTTTCAGAGGAAAGGGCTCGTGTAGGTATGTAGGGTTTTAGGTCAGATTTGAGGGCTGGGCAGCTATCAGGTGTATATATCATTTTATGTGCAGAAGATAGCTGTATTAGGCTTAGGTGTTGTGTGAGTTTGAGCCAATTTACTTTTTTCAGAGCTAGGCAGTGGTGAGAACGGTAGGGGTAACCTGTGGCAAATTAGGCAATTTTATAGTAGTAAGATTGGAGCTTGTTTTTAAGAGAAGATTGTAAATTGATGTATAAGGGAGCTGCATATAACAGTGAGGGAAGCAAGTAGGTGTTGGTGAGAGTTTTTCTGGTGGAGCTATCCAAGAAAGTTTTTTGTCCCTAGAGTGTTCCTAGTTTGATGTGTGTTTTTTTTAATGCCATTGCTGATGTGGTGTTCAAAAGTTAGTTTGTTATCTATGGTTACACCTGGAAGCTTAACTGTGGGAACTGTTTACATTTCTGTTATCCTGTGAGAATATTTTAAAGTCAGATGACATTGGTTTTGTCAAAAAAAGCAGGAGTTTTGTTTTTTAGGATTTAAAAGTAGCTGGGCTTTTCTCAGCCATGTCTCTGTTGAGGTGAAGTTGGCTTGGGTGAGTTGTTGGAGTTTTATGTTACTGGAGGAGGAAATTATGGTAGTGTCATCCCCATATTGGATAATGGAGCTAAGGGGTGTTGAGGTGTGAAGGTTGTTGGTAAAAACATTGAAGAGTACGGGTGCAACTGTGAACCCTTGTGGTACCCCAGTTATGTTTGTTTGATATTGAGATAATTTATTTTGCCATTTGATGCACTATTGGCAGTCGGATAGGTAGCTTGCAAACCATTGGAGGGATGGTGGGGTGCAGCCTATAATGGATAGGTGATGAAGGAGTTTGTTGTGGGACAATGTGTCAAATGCCTTTGATAGGTCTAGTAGTAAGACAGAAGTGATATTACCAGAGTCAATGGATTTGGACACAGTGTCCATGAAGGAAGTTAGGGCAGTGTTGCTGTTGTGTGATGGGCAAAAAACGTGTTGGGTAGGGGTAATTAGTTTATTTTGGATGAGGTGGTACAACAGTTGCTTATGTATGCATTTTTCCAGGAGTTTGGAAAGAGGAGAGAGGATGAAGATTGGTCGATAATTGGATGGTTCAATGGGATTGCCCCCTTTATGTAAAGGGGTGATGATAGACTTTTTCCAGAGGTTGGGGACAATGGACTCTGCAACAGAGCGATTTATAAGGATAGTGATAGGATATGCTGTGGCTTCTGCAGCAAGTTTTAAGTATTCAAGGGGGAGGTTGTTAGAGGAGAGGGAGCATGGTTTTAGTTTTTGAAGTGTTTTTTGAATGAGAGAGGTAGGGACAGGTTTAAGAGAAAAGAGGATAGAAGATGTAGTACTAGTTTGTTAGGAAGGTGAAGGCTATAACTGAAGTGCTACATAAAGTTGTCAGGTCTGCAACAGAACATAATAGGTTAACAGTTCGGGAGAGCACACAGTGACATGGAACTTACGACTACACATAGAGATGCTTCCATCACAAGCTTTTACTCCAAACTATAGACACAGTCCTGGCCAGTGGACATACACCCCTTTCTTAACAGCTGTCTGTAGTAGCAACATACCTATCATGTGACAGCCCCCATTTACTGAAGATAAGTATACCCACTGTAATTGTACTATTATACAAACTGTACATTTACGTGCTAGTACTTTAGTTAGTATGTCATGTGTTATATATACAATAAAATACTACTACAATAAACCATGTTATGAAGTGATTATGGTTTAGATACTTGATTAGTCATTTCATGAGTCTGTTAAAAAGGGTATAATAACTGCAGTTACTAGGCAAGACTGAACTGATCTGTATTTGACTATCATCACACTTACTATCAACTTTAATATCTGTATATTGAGATGGATTCACTTTAGAAGCTCAAAATACTGAAATATCGAATTTCAGTATTTAGAGCCCATAAAGTGCAAACCTGAAAAGAACGAAAACTCAGAAGCGGAAAATTCAAAATCTCGCATACTGGAGATTTTGAATTAGCGCTTCTGGTGTTTCGCTGTGGTTATGGATTCAGGAACCTGTTTATGTGTTAAGGGTTTTGGGTAGGGGCTGTGATTTGTGTTGGTGTGTTTTGTTACTGTGATGTGTGTGTGTGAGGAGAATGTAGATTGTGTGGTGGTGTTTTCTGTGTTTTTGTATGTAGTGTGACCTCGGAGTTAGAATATTTAAGTAGGGGGTTGGGGGGATGCAGGGGGTCTTGTCCCCCCTGCTTTTATGTAGGACAGAGCTTGTGTTTGTGTGTGGGGAGGAAGGTGTGTGTTTGCGTACACCAGAAGCGGTAATTCAAAATCTCCAGTATGTGAGATTTTGAAATTCACGCTTCTGAGTTTTCGTTCTTTTCAGGTTTCCACTTTATAGCCCCGACATACTGAATTTCGATATTTCATTATTTCAAGGATATAAAGTGAATCCATTGAGATACATCAACCACAAGCTTTGACTTAATCAGAGGACAGTTGTTAACAGCTGAATACATTGTTTCTAGATAAGATTTTGCAATGACATTTGGTAAGTCCTAATTGTTACCATCCCACAATTAACGTAGAACCATTTCTTGCAACTTTGGAGACTGACCACACTTTCCTCTGTAGGTTTGCAGATCTTCTCCTTCGACAATATAAGATGTTGGTTGGACATGATGAGCAAAAACAATGGCTTTTAAGTTTACAATGCTATAACACAATTTGTAGAAAATATTATAATAAATTATACTGATGTGAATGCCATATTTACAGTTAATAGTTTTGAGGCTATCACTGATCTCCTGGATGCCACAGTTTATGCAGTCTTTAAATGTGAATGTTTTTTGTAGAAATGAGAAATATGTATATTCAGAAGTTTATAGAATAATTGTCTAACCTACTTATGCTACTACAGTGTAACTGAAAGTATGGGGAATTGTAAGCCAAATGTAAAATATTTTCCGCCTATTTATACGTCTTCAGAATTATTCGCTGACAGAAAATACATTTTCTTTCTTAAACAGACCAGTTAAGTGAAGGAAAAAAAAATCTCAACATGAAATATTAATAAGTTCATATCTGAGTATATTATTTTTATTAAGAAAGCA
>NC_056744.1:1422083831-1422086331 GCF_019279795.1 Protopterus annectens
TTTGAGAGAGAGCAATAAAAAAGAAAAAAATATTGAATTGTAAAAATTTCTTATATTTTATATATATATATATATATATATATATATATATATATATATATATATATTTTTTTTTTACAGGCATGTGACAGAACAGTGGAGTATAGAAGTGTAAGGAGAGCAAAAAATGGGAAAGAGATAACAGTCAGGGTATATCAGTCTGGGTTAGAGCAGGGGCAAAGCCAGTGAGTTTTAAGATATTTTTTAAGATGCTTTTTAAAAAGATGAGTGGAAGCAAGTGATGAAAGTTCACTAGGAAGCTGGTTCCAGCTTTTTCCTACTGTATTGGTGAATAGTGAGTCCCCAGGTTTGTTGTTAGATTTAATAGTGGAGACTAGAATTTTGTTAGCTGAGCATAGAGTTGCAAGATTTTTGTTGGGGGTAATCAGATTAGTAAGGATTGGGGTATTATTAGCGTGTTAAAGGATCTTTTGGGTGATAACAATTTGTTGACAAAGTAGTAGGTTCTGCAGGCAATACAACTGTAAATTATTTTTTATGAGACCGATTGTTCCTACTACTATTGGAACTGTCTGGGTATCTTTTATTCTTATTGCCCTCATTTTTGTCTGCAAATCCTGGCATTTTGTGATTTTGTGTCTCTGTACTTAAGAGACTGTAATCACTGGGTGTAGCAATTTTAATGATCAATGCAACTTTTGTCTTCTTTTCATGGACTACGGTACCTGTTTTTTCTTGCATGTATTTAAATTGTTGGTAATGGGTGATCCCATATGATATAAACTTCATTATTTTCTATAATGCTTTGTTGCTCATGTTTCCGATGCTTCTCAGCTACTTCAATATTATAATGTTTGCACAATCCCCAATGCACTATCCTGGGCCACCAATATTAACATTTCGGTTTAAATTCACCTCTCCTTAACCATTTCTGCATTAGGCCCTAATCAACATGCGGTTGATCTAGGAGTTTTCTGTACTTGTAGCTATATTTATGCATTTTCCACATTTCTTGGTTTCTCATCTGATCCTTCACCTTATATTCTTTCTTTTGTTTTCTGGCACATTCGGCTGCTGCCTGATTTTATCTACTTCTGGTTTGATATCTATTCTCGCTTGACTCCGATATGCTTCTGCTAAACTAAGGAGAGAAGTCATCTTACACTTGCTGTCCTTATGTTTTAACACTTTCATTATGATTGGATCTTGTGAGGTCAGCAGATATGTATGCAGTCCTATGACTGCAGATCTGTACATGTAATCAGTTTTAAGGAGGCCCATATGTCCTTCAGAACGAGGAATGTATAATCTTGGTATACACTGATTTTTATAAATTAATTTGATAAGTATGAAGCATTTTTCTTGTTTTCTTGTACAACTAATCCAGTACCTTTGGGGACAGTCAGTCACCCCAAAACTGCAAGTTAGGAGAGGAAGAACAAATATGCTTATAGTTTGGATTTTGTTCCTAGATGTTGGGGCTATTTTCAGTATTAATGTTAATCTTCTTTCCTCTAATTTCTCTCTTTATACTGGAGTATAATGGCAGTGATGAAGTATAAAAGCAAGCACTTGGTGTAGGAATAGAACCTGCAGTCTTCTGGTCTCCCAGCTTTAAAGGCACATGTGCTACATCTTGTGCCCCTGACATTATGACACTGAACTTTATGGATATCCTTCAGGCAGTTTTATATGTCATGGTATCTTTGTGCCTGTCTGTATGGCAAGCTGAACTTTTGTAATGTGTCTTTATATCTTTTTTGACATGAGCTGTGTACAGTGTTTATACCATCCTATTATCTGCCTTTATCTTGTCTTTATTTTCTGAGAATAACGTTTTTTCTGGTTTCACTTTACATCACTTCTCTTGCAGTTTTTGCCATGTTTGTTGCCTTCCTCTGAACAGCCTATATTCTCCCTCTCTTTTTATAAAGTTCTGTATAATTGCATGATACTGTACCACATGTCTATACAGATGGACAGTAACTTCTCATCTTTTACTGGTAGTGGCTGTTTTTAAGCAGTCTGGTATTCCACCCGATTTTCTTATTGCTCTGTCAAACTGAACTTGTTAGGTCTATTGAAATGACTATCCTTCATCTCATTTATCTTTGTCTTTATTTCTGTTAATGCCTTCCTTCAGCTAGGTTCACCTTTCTTTGTATTTTTATTCCCAGATTCTTTTTTGTTTTTAAGTTAATTTATTATGTTTTAAACCTTTCCTAGAATTGAGAAGTCTCTTCTTAGTCTGTGTCCCATATCTCAGCCCTGTTGCATAAATTTATGTTAAAATTTGTAAAGTTTTCCAATCAGATCATTAGCCATGCTGCGTATAAAGATAATGAAAAAAAACAACTTTTTGATGAGTGGCAAAGACCTGAGACATGAAGTGAGTCACCTGATCATGCAGTCAGATTATATCACACAAACCAGACCCAATGTATTTATATTTGTAATTTTTGTGTACTTTATGTTTTAAATTAAGGCTTGGCATTGAGTT